>NW_019173298.1:244676-485990 GCF_001773325.1 Penicillium arizonense
GTTTGCCAGGTTCTTAGCTCCCAAGAGACAGGAAGAGAGAAAGTAATAGTAAATGTAGAGGTGAGGAGACGATTAAAAATGTCCAAGGAGGGTTTTCTAATGATATCTGTACCAAATTTTGATACATTTCCAGTTCTTTCATCGCTTCTTAGCGAGCAAACATTGCCTTTCATCTAACCCTTTCTATCAAAGAAATCAGATATAATTGTTTGTCTGAGGACTGCAGGACGGGGCAATCATCTCAATACCTAACCTTCGTTCGAGCACATTAAGACATACGTTCTTTGTTTCCAATGATCTAGCCAGTATGCCAGCTCTTTGAGACCATTTGCTAAAGACATTCCTTCGTATTTCTGTTCAAGCTGAAAACTCACATTAAGACCTTTTTTATCTTCACATATACTTACACTGCAGATACAATCGCATCACCCACTTCGTTAGTCCCAGCCTTGCCACCCAAATCAGGCGTCCGCAGTCCTGAATCTAACACTTTCCGCACAGCGTCTTCCACACGTTGAGCCTCTGCTTCCATGCTCAGCGAGTAACGGAACATAAGCGCAACACAGAGGATCATCGCGACAGGGTTGGCGATGTTTTGCCCGGCAATACTAACAATATTAGAAGTCACTCAATATGCCTCGCCTTTGATATACACTTACGTCGGAGCAGACCCATGTGTAGGCTCATATAGTCCATATGGTCTCGTCTTTAGTGTCTTATCGCCAGGAAGACCATTAAGACTAGCACTCGGCAACACACCAAGGGTGCCGACAATCGACCCAGCTTGGTCGGAAATCATATCACCAAAGGTATTATCTGCCAGAATAACACCATTCAGAGATCGCGGGTTCGTCGCCAGGATCAATGATGCCGAGTCGGCAAGCTGGTGCACCAGCTTGACTTGCGGGTACTCGGCAGTCATAGTTTTGTCCACTACGCGGCGCCAGAGCCGCGACGAGGCTAGCACATTCGCCTTGTCGAGAGAAATCACTGGCCAGGGGGGATTGTGTCGCAGCGCCACTTCGGCCGATAGACGGGTTACACGCTGGATCTCGGCTTCAGAGTATCCCCATTCGTCCATTGCTATATCAGAACATCAGCAAGATCGTATACATGTTAAAAAGCAATCAATTCAACTCACCGTATGTCTCCTCTTCAATCTTACGACCAAAATAAGCTCCACCACAATTCTCACGCACAACTACAAAATCAACCCCTTCAATCACATCCTGTCGAAACGGACTAAACTCCTTAGCGATAGAGGAACTCGGCGAGGTAGATGAGCACGGGCGCAGGTTCGCATAGATATCCATTGCTTTCCGTAGCTGCAGCAGACCTCCTTCAGGACCATCGAGTCCACGTCGCGCATTGTCCCATTTTGGTCCGCCTACTGCGGCAAATAGGACTGCGTCTGAGTTTAGTGCTGCTTGCTTGACATCGTCTGTTACCGGTTTGCCGTGGGCGTCTATGCTGCAGCCTCCTATCAGTTCCTGGCGTAGTTCGAACTTGCGTTGCGGTGTTTCGAAAGCTTTGAGGACCTTTACGGCTTCGGTCATTACTTCTGGGCCGATGCCATCGCCGGGTAGAATGAGGATTTTGAATGTTTGGGTCATTATTTTGGTGTTTCTGTTGTTCTTGGGGTATGCTTTGGTTGGGTTGGATCTGATAATTCCTCTTCTTTGACCCCGGGCGTCATACAGCCTATAACTTATCAGAGCTCGGTTTTCATCCGACTGGTGCGGGGTTGGGGTTGGTCGGGCTTTCGCCGATGTCATGGCAGTGCGGAAGACTGTCCGGTTTAGACTATGTATTTCTAGTTAATAATGTTCATTCTAGATGTCAATTGTTTAGTAACGAGGGAAAGGGGGGATGAAAGTTGGCTTGACAACACCGTTCAGCACTGATATTGTCTTATTAGGGCGGTGTTAGGCTGTAAGCCTCGAAGCGAGTATACCATCTCATAAAATGTTTTTGCCGTATTTTTACCTCGCATTTCTCACCCCTTTGCCCATTGTTGATTGCCTCGCATTATAGTTAAACATGGGGGTCTATCATGTTGTATACAAGTGGGGCTATAATATTAGCCTCAGGCATAATATTTACCTAAAGGGGGCTAGTGGTATCACGTGACACATACAGACTGGGCCCAATCCGGTGTTAGGGCTAGGGCTCAACGGCATCCCCTCCGGTTTGCACTGTTTGCTCTGCGGGCATCATATCATTTCTAAGCTTTTGAAGATCTCCAATCTCCAAAAGTCCAATTTGCTTGTAGCACCACTTCACGATGTCGCGAGTCGAAGAGCTTCCGGATGACTTTGACGAGTCGCTCAACCTCAACGATGTTCCTCCCGAGGTAAACCAGGGCCTTCCCCAACCCGGCTTCGATGCCTTCGCACCCGGCAACGATCTTCCCTTCCCGATCAATGAGGAGGGTCTAAAGGCGCGTCAATCTGATCCCAATGCGCCTGATCTACCACCGGCTATTGCAGCCGTTCAATCGCATTCCAAGGAGGAGCTTTTCAAAATGATGAACCAGACTCCCCTATTCATGACCGATATTGAGAATGCGGGTGACGAGAGTATGTCTTTTTTGGCAGTTGAATACGATCGTTGAACTGAGCTGACAGCTGGTTTCTATAGATGGCGAAAACGTACTCTTGGACGCTCTGCAGGCTATGCAGAACGAAGGTACCAAGGCTGAGGTCGCGCAAACCTTCAAGGAACAGGGTAACGAAGCCGTATCGGAGCTTCGATGGATTGATGCCAAGGAGTTCTATACCAAGAGTATTGCTGTCATCTATGCCAAGGTCGACAAGTGGGAAAAGCCTGAGGACCCCAAGGCCGATGCGGCATTGTTGCGCAAGCTGGAAGAGGTGTCGCACATCAACCGAGCCCTGTGCAACCTGGAACTAGGTATATACAATTTTTTTCGATTGTTGACGAGCTTTGCTAATGTTCAAATGCTTCAGGAAACTACCGCGCCTGTACCCTCGACTGTGCTGCCGCCCTCAAGGTGAACCCCAAGAACGTAAAAGCCTTCTACCGCTCATCCATGGCCCTGTTCAAGCTCGACAAGATCGCCGAAGCTGAGGATGCCGCAAACCGTGGTCTGGCCATTGACCCAGAAAACAAGTCCCTTAAAACCGTCTCCCAAAAGATTGCCGAGCGCAAGGCCGCGGTGGAGCGTGCAGCCGCCAGGAAGAAGGCAGAGGAAGAAAGGCTGCGCAAGCAGAACATGGTTCTAAGCACCGCTCTGCGCGCCCGCCAAATCAGAACCCGCAAGACCGAACAGCCCCCCGATATGGAAGATGCCAAGATCAGACTCGTTCCCGATCCTCTGTCGCCGGAGAGCACTGTCGAGTTCCCAGCTGTTTTCTTGTACCCAATCGAGGCACAATCTGACTTTATCAAGTCGTTCTCTGAGATGAACTCCATTACGGATCACCTGGAGTACATTTTCCCTCTGCCTTGGGATACCAAGAAGGAATACAACATCAACAATGTTGAATGCTTCATGCAAACCGTCTCTGGTGGTTTGATCAAGGCCGGCAAGAAGCTGCCTTTGCTGCAGATCCTCTCTGGTGGCAAGGTCGAGGTTGTGGATGAGCTTGTCAGCATCTTCATTGTGCCTCTCTCGAAGACTGGCAAATTCATTGCAGAGATGAAAGCTCGTAAGACGGGCTGAACTGGACGCTTCATTATACAAGATGATATATCTCCCGTCGCCTAGCTCTTGATCGCCGCTGGCTTTCAGTGGAAGTCCAGATGCAGACCAACTATCATACCTCTGGCGGAAGTTAAGATTTCTGCCCAGGGACTGGATTTGGTTTTCTTCAACAGCGGCACTCTCGCCACCCCTACCGTTTGGTTTTGGCTTTACCTCAAGCAATTCCACGATAAATTAGCTGATACCCTCCAAGATGTCTGTTCATGTACATATTTGCACCTTTGGCTTTACATAGATATGGCTCAATTATAGAGGCAGCGCCCTCCGGAAGCATGTCGCACTGTTCCTATCCCACGTTGACTTATCAAGCCTTGGTTCGTATTGATCGTAGCCGTCACACTCGAGATTTGAGAGTTCCTATGCAGGCTCATCTCATGGGCGCTAATATAGGCTCAATCAAGTGAGGGGATACGTAGTCTAGCCTTGGCATTATAGTGCTAGTTTACCCTGAAATAAATATTATGCTAATCTCGGCAATAAACACAAAAGAATACCCCAGATACGTTTGAGTTCTTAGGAAGGCAAGACACATTTACCCGTGCATTTAGCCCTATCCTTCAACTTCACCTGATTGGGATTAAGCCTCTTCAAGGGTTCCCCATTTTCTCTTTTGCCGTGAAGAAAATACGGCGTCCCCTCCGGGTGTTCTGCATATGTGGAGCTCCGCTCCGTGGCTATTACTCTACCACTCTGGCTAACTACCTACCTTCATGCATGAGATCATATTATCCCAAGTCCCGAAGCATGATCCGAGCTAAAAGACCCCTTTCGACTAGTTTGAATGGCCGCGACAACTACGCCACGGGCTGTCGGCCCGAATGGCTGTAGCGACCAATGTGAAGCTGCCTAGCGCCGGGGCAGATGCTGAAAAATATCCAAATTAGGGCCCTGGCAATTTGACATCGCGCTTTGTTTTGAACTATATAAGGAGCTTGGGCGGTATCTTTCTCTTTGAAGAATTAAAGCTTGTGGTGAGACTAAATATCGGCGAGCTTTAATTCCTTCGTCACTATGGTTCATTTGTCTGCTATTGCCCTGGCATTGGCTGGTGTTTTGCCTCAGTTGTATGAATATCACCGATTAGTTCAACAAGGCTATATACTAATACTGATATCTTGGTAGAACACAAGCAGCTGGCTTGAACACTGCTGCCGTTGCCAAAGGACTGCTATACTTCGGATCAGCGACTGACAACCCTGAGTTGACCGATAGCGCATATTTGACTCAGTTGAGCAACAGAGATGACTTTGGTCAGATTACCCCTGGCAACTCTCAAAAGGTTTGCATATTGCTCGTTTGGTTGGCTGGAACCTGCTAACAATTGAATTGATAGTGGGATGCGACTGAGCCAACGCAGAACACCTTCTCGTTCACCAAGGGCGATGTCATTGCAGACCTTGCTTCTACCAATGGCCAGAAGCTCCGATGCCATAACTTGGTCTGGCATAGTCAACTGCCCAGCTGGGGTAATTCTCGCTGTCCTCACATAGCTCATTATATTGGAACGTGATCTGACAGATGAATAGTCTCAAGCGGCACTTGGACCAACGCAACACTGATTGCGGCTATGAAGAACCACATCACCAACGTTGTAACTCACTACAAGGGGAAGTGTTATGCCTGGGATGTCGTCAATGAAGGTGAGTGCCCAGCTGAACCATTCGGTGTCGTTCTATACTAATGGATCGAAACAGCCCTCAACGAGGACGGCAGCTACCGCAGCAGTATCTTCTACACAACTATTGGCGAAGCCTACCTCCCCATCGCGTTCGCAGCTGCCGCCGCCGCCGACCCATCCGTCAAGCTCTACTACAACGACTACAACATCGAATCCCCCGGTTCCAAGTCAACAGGCGCTCAGAAGATTGTCAAGCTTGTTCAGTCATATGGTGCCAAAATTGATGGTGTTGGTCTGCAGGCTCATTTCATCGTTGGAAGTACCCCTAGCAAGAGCGCGCAGACTACCAACTTGGCTGCATTCACGGCTCTTGGTGTCGAGGTTGCCTATACCGAGCTTGACATTCGTATGACCTTGCCTTCAACTGCTGCCTTGCTTGCTCAGCAGTCGACTGACTATCAGGACACTGTTGCCGCTTGTGTGGCTAATGCCAAGTGTGTTGGTGTTACTATCTGGGACTACACTGACAAGTACTCCTGGGTGCCTAGCACCTTTTCGGGTCAGGGTGCTGCCTGTCCTTGGGATGATAATTTGGTTAAGAAGCCTGCTTATACTGGTATCTTGAATGCTCTTGGGGGTTCGGGTTCTTCGACTACCACTGCCACTACTCTCGCCACTACGACTAAGGCTACTACTACCACTACTGCTAGCTCAGGTAGCAGTACTGGCGTTGCTCACTGGGGACAGTGTGGTGGCTCGGGATGGACCGGAGGTACTACTTGTGCTAGTGGGTATACTTGCACCTACTCCAATGCCTGGTACTCGCAGTGTCTGTAGATATACCAAGTTGGAAGGGTCCACCAGGCAGGCCTGTGTATCTATCTCTGTCTATTTCGAGACTACTGTATAGGTTGATACTCAATATCAATCGAGCAAAATAAATATATCATTCAATTCAACACTTTCAACTGCTTCGTAAGGGGGAAGACATGAACTGTATGAATAGCCTTGCCTTAACCAAAAGCAAAAGAAGAAAAAAAAGCTCTAGCCCTCTTACAATGGTTCATGCAAGCACCAGATTCCATGCCTGCTGTAATGGCACAGTACCGAGCGGTAGAAGAATGCTGTCACGCCGGGTTAGGACACTAGGCATCATATGATAGAATCATATAATATGATCTAGAAATATGACTTAAAGATCATGTTCTCTAGACCCAAACTCCGCAGCTCGCTGTGCAGCCACGTCTACATCCGGCTCTGGTGGGAAGCCCTGCAATGAGACGCATTTCCGTTGAACCAGCGGGGTGAGGGTTAGCTCTTTTACTACCATTTGGGGGTGTAACCGAGGCTTTTTCAAATTTGGCCTTGTTTTTCAAGCTCAACTCTTTTTATCTTCTCTCTTCATTTTAGACTTGTTCTTATTCCTGTCCCTTCTGAAGGGTTGTCTGTGTCCTCTTCTCGAAGCCAGTTGGGTCGTCTCATATTCCGTTACAATGACCTCAACGGGTAGGGGTATTCCTTTGAACGCCAACAAAATATTCATTATCATCAAAAGACATTATATGTACTGGACTCATCCGAGGGTCATCATTGATCAAAATAATATGGATAACCATATAGCATCATCTGCTCCGTAGACGGTCCCGCCGCCGACTGAGTTATTGGGATAGGCTGTGATATTGGCACAGACGGTGTGATCGAAGCACCTACAGCAGACATGGCAAGAGGATCTTCGTAAATACCCATGGGAAACGGTTGGGTACTGACGTTTCCAGGATACTGATATGGTGTAGGGCCCATTTGACGTGTCCGATCAACCAAGTTTGTCCCAGCGGACTCTTCGCGTTTTCTTTTCAACTCAAGTGGCGATGTCGACCCACGGGCAACCTGCTCAACTGGCATATATTGCGTGTGGGGGCTTATGTGCATTGGCGGGTTATATAGGTTGGGAGGGTATGGGGAAGCGTTCGTTCGGGGATCATCGAATGGGATGAGAAGTTGTGAGGTATCGATGGCTAGTGCTTCGTCACTGCACTCTGACTTGGTTGTGGTTTGAGTATGGTCTGGCTCGGTCGGTGAGCTTTGTTCGCTGGAAGTGTCTCCTGTATTGTCAGGGAGGTTGGCACGAGAAATCCACACGGGTTCTTCTCCATCTGTAGAGGGTGAGTTTTGGTGCTTTGAAGCTGTGAAGTGCATACTAGCTTACTTGTGACTCCATTCTCGAAATTCTCTTCCGCCTCGCGAACTTGGTATGCCTCGTCTAGGATTTCTAGACGATCGACCGGAAGAATCTGACGTCGAATAGGCTGGTCACATTCTTTCAGTCTAGTCGTTGTAACTCCGTGGCTTCCATGCAGCTCACACAGAATGTGCACTAAAAGTCGAATGCGCTCTGTACACTGTTAGCCCTGGGTGAGGGCTTTGGAATGAGTAGTATCTTACCAACTTTGGGAAGATGATCTGGCTCCCGGTGGCTCACCCCAGATGGCCACCATGGAGGCTTTGTTGCCTCTGGACTGAGCTGTTGGGTTCTCCCTGCAATGATCTTCCGTCCATTATAGGGGTAGTTGACCTGCTTGCGTGGCTCAACTAGTTTGACGTAGGCTTTTGCAAGAACACGGCAGTTGGTTTGTTGCAGATTCTGGAAAACCCTCTCATAGTACTGACGTAGTAGGTCTCGGTCTTTTATAAAAATAGACACTTTCTGGTGAGAGGTCAAGTTGAGATTTTGGCCTCCGAAATTTCTCTTCCTGGGCCGTGAGCTTCGCCAGTGAGGCAAGGACTCGGGGTTTGACCACATTTCGGGCTGGACCGGTTGGATGTGGGGGCTGGGTCCGGTTTGCTGCATACTCTGCTTTATATTCATTTCATTATGGTTGGCAATTTGTCTCTGTGATGGGGGGCTGTGGCCGTTATATTCTGTCGTTTGGTTGGCCAATGTTGCATGGGGCACCGTTGGGAGTTAATCAAACACCCCGTGCAGGGAGAGAACGGACTCACGTTGACTCGGGGCTGTTTGCGACTCTCTCGAAATTGCCACTGCCCTGAGGAATTCATCTCTCACTCTGGGTGTGAAGATTCTCTCGCGGTGCTCAGCGATTGACTCGGATGATCTTTGACAAAGATTGCCATTTCGATCAACATAGATCAGAGCAAAATGAGGGTACCCCAGCTCTTCCTGTGGTTGTCTCGACATTGCTTCTGGGGTCTGGACAGGGTCAGCTCTATCAGATAAATCACAGATTGGGAGTGCAGTACCCAAGAGTTTGCGCTCAATGGCTGTTCCCGGGATTTCCACCCTGTCTGGCTATTTGTCTGAAAGGATTAGCTTCAGCTGCATGGCGGGGTAGAACACAAAAGGATTTCCTACAGGCATAAAATATGTATGAGGAAGAGCGAGAACCATGCTGTACTAGACGCCCAAAAGCAACCTCACCCACTCACCGTTAATCAGAGTGCCAAGTTGATGGGCAAGAGGATAGTGATTTATTATACACAGCCACTAGACTTGTCAGCTGTGGCGCATACCTATAGCGCACCAGACTTTGGAAAGAGACTCAGCTCCAGGCAGGGGCGATAAAAGGCCGGTGGGGACGCACAAAGTACGGATCTACAAATTTCGGTGTAGATACAGTATCGAAACATGGGTAAGGTCCTGTGGGAGCGCACTTACATGTTGAGTAGATTTGGAATTCAATCCTTCTCCTCGTCATTTGCCCTGTGGCCCATCGGAAAATCCCCGAGTATCACGATCAGAACATGACGTGCTAAAGACTAGTTGCATCTCAATGCTAGCCCAGTTTGATGTCTACATATTATTAGAACTACCCAAAGGTACTGCGCCTTGGTTGTTAACTGCAATATTTCCCTTGGAGAATCTGGGTCTCTAGGGCTGACTGTTGCAATGCCGTTTCAGCATAGCAATACTGGCACTTAAATGGCTACAGACCATGGTGAGTGGTTCTATGGATCGAGTGAAACACGGTAACAGGTGTTGGCCGATCTTACGCTCAACGGTTACGGACATGTTTTCCGTTACAGAGAATCCCATAATCGGACAAAAGGAGCGCTATTTTGACGGCAGATGGCCAGATCGGAATGAGAGATCGGCAAACGTCCGCGACGGAACTTTGTACGGCGTACAGGCCCACTGGTTGCCTGAGCCCAATGGTTTTGGCGCCCAGTCTCCTGGCCCCTTGCTTGCTCCGTTTCCTAGTGAGACTGATTCAGTTGGCTTAAGTGGTTTATGACACGATCTAGGATGCGTGTAGAGGCGCCTTTCCATGTGAGGGATCGGGCATCATAGGATTCTAGGGGAACTTAGCAAAAGATTCGATACTAGTGTCGTTTCTATAGATGATCTCGGGATCTCGTACTTTACCGAGGTCTTCGTTGTCTCCAACGTCTTTGCAGATCAAGTACATTAACACTCGGCCGAACTCAGTTACAGTGGATTTATCTTCGGGTCTATCCACATGGCCTCGCTGTGATCAGGGGGCCCAATTCGATCAGGGAGAATTCTCCATTGAGTTCGGAAGATGGCGATTTGCATATCACTTTGATTTGCAGAGAACTTTTCGATTCCCGATGTCCTCGTCTATAAATATAACAATTGGCTTGTCCTTGTAAAAGATCTCGAGTTGAGGAGAATTCGTGGAGAGTTTCTTTGGTCTGACCAAAGTACACAGCGGGCTAATTTCCATCCGCCTCCATGTATCTCAAGGTGATCTATCGTAGTCTGTTAACGTTGAGAAGAGCAAGATTGACTTCAGATTGGCCGGTTGATCAGAAGTCAATCTATGACTCAAGCGTCCTTCCACGTCGGGCTTAGGCAGATCCATTAACGATAGTTGTACAACTAGCGGCTATGGACGGGGGCAGCTTAGGAATGCGGGCATTCAATGCATGCATAGATGCCCCCATATCCCAGTCATCCCTGCCCAAAAGTCCTCACTTGCCAATCTTCCAAGTTTGACATGCTCTCGAATGCATTAGGCTAATGGGTCTCTACGTGCATAACCCCGTGTTGGAACACGGCTGCGTGAAATACAAAGTCCGACCAAAGCAAAAGTCATACCTTTCCATTCTCTGGGGGCGCTTGAAGCACCTTCTATCTACAGTAAGCTTACCTTTAGATGAAAGGAAAATCTGCTGTCAAAAATGGTATTTTACCCGCAACTTCCGAGGCCAGCTGAAGAAGTCTACACAATTACCGTGCGGCTGCTCAATTTGCCACCGCACTATATGCCTTGCTCCACTAATAACGTTACAGCAAGTGTCGATCCAGGTGCCTGGGCCTCAATTAAATTTATTTAATCAATATCGGAGACGAGGCTCGTGTGGAGCTGTTATTATTGCAATTCCATCTGCCGGGATAACGCATGATAAGCCTCTCACCGAGTTTTCCCAAAGGGGATATTGTGGGTGTTCTTCTGGTAGTATCATTGTAAACGTCAGAGACCTCTCGGAATTACCGAGGTTGTAGTCTGCAAGACAGAAATGATGTGGGCCAGCTAAGCCACACGCAATGACAAAATTCTAGTGATGGAAAACGTTAGAGATATTTATCCAAATACGACGCTTTGAAATCAATGCTTAAGCTTATTGTCATTGGGCGTTCGATTGAGTTTGGACATGTATACGATGTCGGTCCAACTTCTCATGTGGAAAGCTTTCCAGTTGAGGAACTCGATGTACGTGTAACATCAGCTGCTATTCTTTTATCCTTTTAGCCGTGTTTGGTGTTTGTCGAAAATCCAAGCACTGAACTATTGCTAGGAACACACATAAGTTGTGTTCGAGTCAAGGTGTTTGTGGACAGTAGAAGAGAGTGTTGATTAATCCACCTGTTTACGAGAACTACTGTATCAGATTGTCTGATACAATGCAGAAACTGAGGCTCAGGCAGCTTAAAAGGCTACAAGTAGGCCAAGCCCTACGCTAGGCGTTGTGAGGGCGATTTTGGTCCACTGTGGCTAGCTGAAACGCCGCCATACCAGGAAAGTCCAGCCCCATACTTCTGTTTACGTTCAGGGATCACCAACTTGCATTTCCTGGAATTGAGATGCTTCAATGGAACCTGTGGCGCCCGCATGACGCTCGAACAAGATCCACAGTCCCCTTTGAGCAGCTTGCATATTCGCTGTGGACCCGTATGCTTTTGAGTCGTCAAACCGGCTCCCGGCAATAGCTCGATTTCACTCCCCTGCAGCTTGTACATTTCTGGTATCACATGCTTTCAGACAGAACAGTGTACATCGGGGCCCCCGATTGTTGATCGACAAAGTTCAGGATCGGCCAGCGCTTCATTCTTTTTGGAAGCCAAGCCGCCGGTTACTCCCACTGCTTGACACATCACGTCTACTGTAGTGGGGGTACCGATCACGGAAAAACACCCACTCTCATGTGGGAATTGTGTGCATCGGGAGTGCCCAACGTGGTTTGGGAGCGAGAGCGAGGTTCCAGTGGAGCCGCGGTCAGACAGTCTATCGGTGCCAAGGAATTTCTTGGCACGGAGTACGGAGTATACGACACATAGCTCTGTCCCTCGTTTGCCAGGATATTTTGGTGGCAATTCAAAAGTACGTGCAATTGCAGTGTGATAGGCAAGAGAGCGGTAAGAGGGAGCTGAAACATACCTGGTCTACACGTCATGTATCGCAATCCTGCGGGCGTAGCGATATGAAGGGGGGATACAGGCCTAGAATGAGATCTAGTTAACTTACAAGGAGTAAGAATGAAACACACAATACATATAGAATGTGTGGATTCAGTAAGTCCTGGAGAAGTAACTTATAAGTTAGGGCAGAGTCACATGTCCTTTTCAGGCATCACTTTTTAGGCCAAATAGTTGAGTCACAATCCTGCCTGAGGCCCATATATGCCACGTGATTTTGTTTCCGGGATCCTCATGTCTCTTTGTCGATGTTTGCTTGAACAAGATCATCAGATACGATCTCAAACATCCAAAGTCCATCTCCGTGATCATCTTCCCCATCTTACAGTTGGGGGCCCGTGTCTCCACAGACTCCGCTGCATGAGCCATTAGCCGATCGCTCTGAATCCGGGCCATCTATCTCTCGATCGTGTTCCAGCGCATCCCGGTTCTTTCGTCTGGGCCAATCACCACAGATCGAGCTTTCTAGATCTCGACTTCCCCCTGGATTCTTCGTCTCGTCCGTGCATAGTAACAGAGGGATCGCGGGAAGAGATATTACAGGACGGGTGCCACCCCCTTTAGTTCCCGGCACACAATGGACCCCAGTGGTTATCCGGCAGGCTATCCCGTCCCGACGCAGAGCCCGCAACAGACGCCTTTTTATTCTAACGCGGCTCCGTATCAGTCAAAGCCACCGCAGCATTCCTTTGCTATGCCCATGCAGCCTGGAGCTATGATGCCTTCAGGCTTTCCCCAATCCTCCGGTTCGTGGACAAACCTTCCCCCCACCCCCCTCCCACCTCCCTTTTTTCGTCTTCGGTTTGGGTACCTGTCACCTTCCACCTGCTCCAGTCGAGAAAAGGGGCCACTTGCATGAGGCTCAAGATAGAACTGAGCTATTTTTCCCCTCCCCCCTCATGAACTCCTGTGTCACCATCCCAGCCCTCCTTGGTGCCGCTACAGCAGTGTTCCTTGGCATTGTCGGACCTTACTTATCGTTATTTGCCTGCGGTGGTCCTTAGGGAAAAACTTTCTCTTGAAGCCTTCTAAACTGACTCTAATATATCAGCAGCACCTATGGAGAACTTCTCAGCACCCTTCAACCAGACCCCTGTTCCCACCACCATGGGCCAATTCGTCCCCTCTCAAGGCACGTCCGGTCAAAATATGCCATCACAAGTAGCGCAAACCTTTTCTCAAAACATGGCCTCGATTTCGGCGAATAACCTCCTCGGCACCCAGCCCAAACCCCCTTCACAGATGAATTCTCCTCAAAGCGGTGCTTCTCCTGCGGTCCCCGCCCAGGCTCAGGCCCAGGCTCAGGCTCAGGCTCAAGCTCAAGCTCAAGCACAGTTTGCCGCGCGTGAAAAGGCCCGCGTCACTGCACTTCTTGATATCAACTCTGCCCTGCTGCAGGAAGTGGTCAATCTTCAAGCCGCTGGAAAGGCCGGTGCTGCCTCCAACCCAGACCCAAATTCACCCACCACAGAGCAGGTAGTCGATCCATCAAAAGCCGGGCAGAAACCGAGCCCTGAATACATTGAATGCATGCGACGCTTGCAAGCCAACTTGGCCTACCTCGCAACCATCGCTGATCGAGCCAAGAAACCGGGTGGTGTTGCGCCCCAAGCGCCAGCCATCATGACGCCGCCACCCAATCTCCCGAGTATAAATGACCTGTACACCAAGCTCAACGAGCTTTTCTCTCGACCTGGCAAAGCCTCGACGCCACAACGCCTCAGCCCTCAGGGTAATGGGGGGCCCAGCCCTGGCGCTCTGGGCGAGTCTGTTGTCTGAGCAAGCTGTGGAGTATGCGGTCTTCCGCGTGAGAAGACACGCCACATCTATATCGAGCTCCTGATTTGTTCGCTGCGGCAATCGGGAATCATCCGCACCTGTTTTGGGCCACTAACGCAAGTCTTTGTGTGGGAGGCGCCGCCCAGCATCCTCCACCATGCATACTAGCATAACCATGGGCCTCCCACCATGCGTGACATCTGCTGGGAGATATCAGGCGTGTTACCTAAAGATCTTGGGCACATTTTATCTCTATGATTACAGAGCATGGGGTTCTCGTTTCAAACGGGAAGATACCTAGATAGACACTAGGGAAGGAAGGCAAAAAAGGCAGACCTGTACATTAGACTGAATATGACATTATCCAAAAACTAGGCAACAATAGGAAATCGTAGGAATGTCCGACTGCACCTTAGCTGCAAGTTGATGCCATGGGATCACATCGCGTGAGGGCCTCCCGCCAATCAGCGTGCTTCCTTTGCTCTCCGCCTTCGACGTCTAAAGCCTCTTTTGCTTCATTTCATTCATCTTAGTGTGGATGTCTTGTTCTCTGCTAGCTGTGTGCAGAAGGAGCTTGTCAATCGCAAAACCCGCTTTCCCTAAGTTACCTTCCCTTCAGCAAATCACTCCTTTGAGCCCTAAGACTGTCTCCGCCGATCGGTCATCTGCGCCGTCGCATTCCTTTTTATCCCCGCATCGTCCGCATATCCAAAGTCTCCAATTGCTTTTCGTTTCGGTCTCCGCATTGCTAGTTCCAGGGTCCTTTCGGACAGTTTCGTCCTTTGCCAGCCACCTCCGGCCTCGTTTGCGCAACACCTCTGCTACTTGTGCCATGGATGCTCATGGAGATTTGAGTGCAAAGCGAAAGCGCAGCACTGCCTCCAATGCTGCTGAGCGTCCCAACAAGCAGCTTCGACCCGAGGGTGCCATCTTGACCCCCGGCGACGCAACACCCGCCAACGGAACTGTGTACAATGTCGAGGAGGACTTGGATGAAGCGCCTTCACCTGCTGTAGCCCCTGCTCCGGCAGATTCGCCTGAGTGGCAGGCTACTATTGAGAAGGTCGTGAAGAGTGCCGTCTCGATTCACTTCTGTCAGACTTGCTCGTTTGACACGGAGCTCTCCATGTCCAGCCAGGCTACGGGCTTTGTTGTGGATGCAAAGCGTGGGTACATCTTGACCAATCGCCATGTGGTTGGTGCCGGTCCTTTCTGGGGATACTGTATCTTCGATAATCACGAGGAGGTAAGTCGATACGGCCATGGGTTTCATCCAAATATAAATGTTCGTCTACTAACAAAATTGGTCAATTATAGTGCGATGTCAAGCCTGTCTACCGGGACCCCGTTCACGATTTCGGTATTTTGCAGTTCGATCCCGCGAAGATTCGGTACATGGCTCTCACCGAGCTCAAGCTTCAACCTGATGGAGCACGAGTTGGCACGGAAATCCGTGTGGTGGGTAACGATGCCGGAGAAAAGCTGAGCATTCTGTCCGGTGTAATTAGTCGATTGGACCGAAATGCCCCCGAATATGGCGAGGGATACTGTGATTTCAACACGAACTATATTCAGGCCGCAGCTGCAGCTAGTGGTGGTAGTTCTGGAAGTCCAGTCGTCAACATCGATGGCCATGCAGTCGCTTTGCAGGCTGGTGGCAGAGCCGATGGAGCTGCAACGGACTATTTCTTGCCGTTGGATCGCCCGCGTCGCGCACTAGAGTGTATCCAGGAAGGCAAGCCTGTCACTCGTGGTACCATCCAGACCCAGTGGGTCTTGCGGCCTTTCGACGAGTGCCGTCGTCTCGGTCTAACTCCGGAGTGGGAGGCTGCCGTTCGTGCGGCTGCGCCTGCTGAGACAAACATGCTTGCAGCTGAGATCATTTTGCCTGAAGGTCCTGCCGATGGTAAGCTTCTAGAAGGAGATGTGCTTTTGAAGGTCAATGGAGAGCTTCTCACGCAGTTTGTCCGTCTCGACGATATCCTGGACTCGAGCGTTGGTGGTGTGATCAAGCTGCTGGTTCAGAGAGGAGGTCAGGATGTTGAGGTCGAATGCCAAGTGGGCGATCTCCACGAAATCACTCCAGACCGATTCGTGACTGTTGCCGGCGCTACATTCCACAATCTGTCTTACCAGCAGTCCCGCCTTTATGCGATTGCCACTCGCGGAGTCTACGTCTGTGAATCGGCAGGCTCATTTAAACTGGAGAACACTGTGGCTGGATGGATCATCGATTCCATTGACAAGCGACCAATTCGTAATCTCAACGAGTTCGTAGAAGTCATGAAGGGCATTCCTGATCGAACTCGTGTGGTAATCTCTTACCGTCACATTCGTGACCTTCACACAAAAGGAACAAGCATCATTTACGTCGACCGTCACTGGCACCCGAAGATGCGCTTGGCCGTCCGAAATGACGACTCTGGCATCTGGGATTTTTCTGACATCGCCGATCCTATTCCTGCTGAACCCCCTGTCCCCATGGAGGCGAATTTCATCCAGCTGGATGGCATCAGCCAGCCTGCTGCGGCTGAAATCGTGCGTAGCTTCGTGCGCGTGTCTTGTATCATGCCGTTGAAGCTGGATGGATACCCACAGGCGAAGAAGACTGGATTTGGTCTGGTTATTGACGCTGAAAAGGGTCTGGTGGTCGTGTCTCGAGCTATCGTGCCCTATGACCTTTGTGACATCAACATCACCGTGGCCGACTCAATCATTGTCAGTGCCAAGGTGGTCTTCCTCCACCCGCTTCAGAACTATACCATCATTCAATATGACCCCAGCCTCGTAAAGGCTCCAGTCAAGAGCGCTCAGCTCAGCACTAACTACATCAAGCAAGGCCAAGATACTATCTTCGTTGGCTTCAACCAAAACTACCGCATCGTTGTGGCAAAGACCACTGTCACTGACATCACAACTGTCTCGATCCCCGCAAATTCCGCGGCTCCTCGTTACCGCGCCATCAACCTGGATGCCGTCACTGTGGACACCGGACTCAGCGCGCAATGTTCAAATGGTGTGTTGGTCGGTGAAGACGGCGTGGTACAGGCCCTGTGGCTGAACTACCTTGGCGAGCGCTCTGCCAGCTCCCACAAGGATATCGAATACCACCTCGGACTTGCCACGCCATACCTGCTCCCCGTGACTGAGAAGATCCAGAAAGGAGTGACCCCCAAGCTGCGCATCTTGAACATGGAAAGCTACGTCGTGCAGATGAGCCAGGCTCGTATCATGGGTGTCTCCCAGGACTGGATTAACAAGGTCACCGAGGCCAACCCCTCGCGCCACCAGCTCTTCATGGTGCGCAAGGTTGACAGCCCGCCTGCAGCTGTCACACCCGACCCTACCACTAGTTTCCAGGAGGCTGATATCATCCTCACTTTGGACGGTCAGCTTATCACTCGTGTCTCCGAGCTAGATGTCATGTATGAGAAGGATGTCCTAGACGCAGTGGTTGTTCGTAACGGCGAGGAAGTCAGCATCCGCGTCCCGACAGTTCACACTGAGGACATCGAGACGGACCGCGCTCTTGTCTTCTGTGGTGCTGTCCTGCAAAAGCCGCATCACGCTGTTCGCCAGCAGATCTCCAAGGTTCACAGTGAGATCTACGTGAGCGCAAGGGTATGTTTTGACACTCTTTTTCTTCTCCCTTGTAATACACTAACCCTTTTTCAGAGCCGCGGTTCCCCCGCTTACCACTACGGTCTTGCTCCTACCAACTTCCTCACTGCTGTCAACAGTGTCTCGACCCCAGACTTAGACAGCTTCATTCGGGAGGTGCGCAAGATCCCCGATAACGAGTACTTCCGCATTCGCGCCGTCACCTTTGACAACGTTCCATGGGTGGTCACCATGAAGAAGAACGACCACTACGTAAGTTCCCACTTCTACTCCCTTCCTCTGCATATAGAGGAAAAGGACAGATCTTATTCTAACATATCGCTAGTTCCCCATGTCCGAATATGTCAAGGACCCCACCGTCCCAGCCGGTTGGCGCACCATCTCCTACGAGACCCAAATCGGTGTTGCTCCCGATGCAGCCAACCTGAACCCCGAAGCCATGGACGAGGGCGTTGAGGGAGGCAGTGATATCGAGCCTGATATGGAATGAGTATGAAGAGTTGTTGTTTGGGGCAGCTGGAATCTTGTATAATATCACGTCGCAGGCGCTGTCGGGATCGGCTCGGATAGGGGGTACTTCGTTGTTGTTTCTTGCCGTTTTTTTAATATTTATCTCATGGCGTGTTCTACATGGAGCGGCCGAGTACAAAATCACAATCTTGCATATGGGCCCTCTCTTCTTGCTTGAGCTAAATATCGTTTTTGGTGCCTTGTTGTAGTTGTAGTGGCTTTGGGTATTCGGTATTTGGTGTGCTAGCTGTGCTAGCCCCTGGTGTATACTGATGAAAAGGGGTGATACTGAGGTCTACTGCAAACTCTCTCCGTAGGCAATTAATTAAATAGAGGAGCTACGTATCTCCGGTTTATGTTAACCCTATTACAGTAGTCTAGGCACTGCCCACGAAACCCCTTACCTCTCTCACGGATAACCACTAATAACCCCCTAATTCTGACCCTCAACCCGAATGACTGAATAGTCAGGGATATGCACATCAGGATGCATGCCCTGGAGCTCACTCCAAGCATTCTCCAGACAAGGCTGGAAAAGGTTTTCGGCGATCTCGGTAGTCACCGCACTATAAGAAAGTCCAAGTCAGCCCCATGTGATAATTTCTTGGGATAATCGGGAATGAGGCTTAAGTATATCTGCGAGACGTACAGTATCGACATGAAATGTGGTGGCCAGCGGTCTGGGGCGGGGGTGTGCATGGCGTCGATTAGAACTTCTTCTGCGTTGGTTAGGGCTGTTGTTATAGCATCGATGCAGATGCTTTTGCTATTTTGTTGTTGGTAAGTATATGTACTAGGTCTTTTGGGGATGCTTTGAAGTAGAGAAAGGCTTACGTATTTCCTACAGAGCCAAGGGCTGGCTCGAGTTCCATTACCATGATGGTAATTAGCTAGTGGTGTGGATGGTTAGTCTGGGGGATTCGGTGGGTTTATCGAGTACTGGTCCACGTACGAAGACAGTCTGTATGATTTAGCTCGTTTATCTAATTTCCTAGTTTGATGCAACTTACAGGCATTCCGGCAGCTTGGTGTTGATGTGCAGGGTAGGATCTAGATGGAAGAAAGGAACAGTAAGTTGATGGAGGAAATGCAAGAAAGCGAAGAACAAGGGAAGACCCTCTATTTATTACGTGAGGTAGTTCTGAATAGCGAAAAGTCATCTTAATTAGTGGCAATCGATGGTTCTTTATACTTACGTCCATCGGTCATAAAGGTCTCGTTAACAAATGAGCACCTAGGCAGCTCCTTGTTCTCGTGTGATCAATATTATTGGCACAGTATTTCTTCGATAAGTCCATTGACTGGATTCGACTTTATTTTTCACATTGACTATGTTCTTTTGAAATGTTCATTTAGGGAAGTATAGGTAGGTCAAAAGTATATATCCACCAGATCGTACCCATCACCACCACATTAACAACATTGGTAATTTGCCCTAAAATAAACAGCCGAATGCGACAAACCGCAAAAATACAACGAAGCCAGATTGACTTGAATTAAAACAAAAAAGCGTACATCAAGGGAACAAAACAAAAAGGAGCAAAAAGAAATGCTAAAAAAAATGTGCATCATCCGTGAATCGAACACGGGCCTCGTCGATGGCAACGACGAATTCTACCACTAGACCAATGATGCTAGTTCATACATTGTTGGCCACTAAAGTGCTACATAGACAGATACACGGTATGTCCCTAAAATCTTTTTTCTCCCAGCCTTGCTTCACCTACGACTAACCACCCTGTCCCAGCATTATATTATCCACGTAAACCAAAATAGGTCAAATAACAATTCATTAACCCATGCACCAATGGATGCTCCGTATACAGCTGTTGTCCAAGACCATATTGTGTGATAGACTTAAAAAGTACAAACGTACAAGATAACGCCAAGTAGATAATAAGACACCAAACACCGACATAGCTATAGCTATGTCCATTGTCAAACCAACACCAAAGAAGGCCACCACTGTTCAATCGCACAGGCCAATCTACAATCCAAGAAAGAAAGGTTTGTTGTGCCGCGCCGAATTCTAGGTGCTGCTGTTGAAACGCCAGCCGCCGTTGAGTCGCAGACGCTGTCGCTCGGCAAGATCCTTCCGGATTTCCTCCTGGGTAAGTCCATCAGGGCCGGACCAGTTTGCACTGCTGGTACGCTCGCGATATTTCTTGATTTTCTTGTCGCCCTTGAAGTTATCCTCCATGGAGAAAGGTGCAATCGGTCCAAAGATCGAATCAACTTCCATACCATCTTGTTGGCGAAGAAGTCCCTCCAGATGCTTGGGTTGAGCCCAATCGGGCACGGGGAACATCTCAGAGTCAGAGTCGTCTTCGTCCTCGCTGTCGGTGGCAATCTCTGGCAAATGGATGCTCTCACCACTGGGGTACTTGGGAGATGGCTTGGCTGGTGCACGCGGCGCAGATCCAGGGGCGGCTTTGGGCGCGGGTGGCGGCGCATGATTAGGTTCGGCAAATGGGATCTTCCCATTTGTGTACTTGGCCAAGCCCATGGGGTGTGCAGGTCGCTGGGGTTGAGCATTATTGAAGGAAGAACCAGACTGGTGCGACATAGATGACTGTGAATGTCCAAAGATGGAGGGCTTTGGAGAAGGAGAGTTAGTAACATGTGTGTAAAGCATTTGGAACCGGTTATCTCACCTTTCTGATACTTGAGGTACGAACAGGGGGCGGCATGGGAGCTCGCACGGGTTGAATAGGATTATGCTCATCCTCTGTCTTTCTGCGCTTGGATTCGCTGGTCGAGTGCACGTTGGCAGGCTTGGAGACTGCGGGTCTGTGATTGGCCTCTTCGTCCATGCCTCTCTTCAGAGGTTTGGCAGGGTTAGGGGCGGGTGGGTTGATACGGCTGCTATACGGTTGCATAGAGCCCAAGCGAGAGGGAGGTCGAGAAGCACCCAAGTCACCGCGCTGAGAAGACTGAGAAGATGGCTTCTCATGTTGGAGAACCGGAACCTGGAGACCATTAGTGACATGAAGAGATGACACAAACAAATATGCTTACCTCTTTCATCTGCTGGCTGCCATGCCTTTCGTGCTTCCGAGCGTTTTCCATTTGTCGATTTCTAATGGCCTGCATACGGGCGGCTTTCTCCGGATCCTCCTGGGCCGAGGGCTCGCGGCGCTCTCGTTCGGTTTCAGCACGGCTGCGCATATCTTGTCGGCGAGCCTCTTCTTGCTGCTGCTGAGCTCGCTTGCGATCCATCTCACGTTTTTGTTCCTCCTTTCGGCGGTCCTCTTGTTCCTTCCTGCGCTCACTAGCAAGCTGAGCCTTACGCTGGGCTTGAGTTTGACTGGAACCAGTGCTCTTAAAGCTGCTTGCGGAAGAAGCTGTATGTAGGGAATTGTTACTACCCTTCTTCTTAAGGGTGGGCTTTGCGGCAGAGGCGGGGGCAGCTGTCGACACAGTAGAGTCTCGAACGCTTGAAGACGCCATGGGAATCTGACGGGAGAGTGTGCTGCCAACCCGAATTGACATAGGCTGTGGCGGCTTGGGCTTTTGAACAGCCTCACGAGTCGGCTTGAGAGGACGTCGATCATTTTGTTTGGGCTGAGGGATTCCGAATTTGGAGCCGGTATCCTGAGATGATTCAGGTTCCCGAGATTGCTGTCGCTGCGATTGAGAAGCCTTTGGTGCGGCCTTCTCTTCTGGCTCCATCGAGGATTTGTCTTGAGCGGCTTTGAGTCGCAGGGCTCTTAGCTTTTCTTGCTCCCGAGACTTCTCCAGACGGGCCTCTTCCCGCTGTTGTTCCTCCCGCTGTTGTTCTTCCCGTTCCTGTTCCTCCCGTTCCTCACGCTCATGCTGTCGACGCTTCTCTTCTTTCTCGGTAGAGCTTCGCGTTCGGCGACCTTCCTGACGAGGAGGACTGGTAAACTTGGTTGGCTGAGATGCAGTTCGGTCGTTACCATCTGCAATCTCAGCAGTTCGCTTGACACGATGCTGCTCAGGCGACGAGCTTTCCATCCTGGGTGTGTTTCCAGTGCTCGAAAATAGGCCTTTGGCGGATTTCATGATCGACTGCAGTCTCAGTTTCGAAGCACTGATGGGGCCGTCATAGCGCCTGGGAGAGCCTGTCGGAGTGGTAGACATATCAGCAGAAATATGAGACAGAGAAGCGCTCTGTTGGTGGCCAACAGGTCGTGGAGACGAGAATAACGAGGTAGATGATTTGGGTCTTTCTGGCTCTGTTGTGGATTGTTCCTTTTTGCTCGCTGTACGATCTTTATCGAGATCGGAGAGCTTTTCCATGATGTCCATGGTCTTGCTCTTAGAAAGTTCCAGCCGCTGGGGAGAACTCAATGGCTTGATCCACTCATCATCATTCGACTGAGACTCTGGGGCTGGTGCCTCAGTCTTCTGGCTAGAGGCTTCGGGTTTTGCTTCAGACTTGGAGGCTGGAAGTTCGGGATAGGGCACTTGCCCAGTTGCCGCTGCAGAAGCGGATGGAATTGATTTCCGTGGCCGGGCTGGCTGGAGTTTGCCCAGCATGCTGATCCTCTCATGTAGGGTCTGAGTGGACTTTTTGCTGTGCATCCTGGTAGCTTGTTCAGGATCCGGACCATCACTTGATTGTTTATCGTTGTCATTATCCAAAGCCCCGGAATCGGTATTGTTATCCGCAGCAGTTTGGGTCATCCTGTGACCACCAGTCTGTCGGCCAAAGTAGCTAGGGCGTCCGGCAGTGTTCATCTTTGCTGGGTCAACATGGCTTGTCCGAGAGAGACGCGAGCCTCCCAAGGACTTTGATAGCGGTTCCCGCGCAGGGAGCGAGGCGAAGCTCAGGCTACTCTTTCGCACAAGGGGCCTCTCAGGGGTAGAACCATCCGAAGGAGAACCGATATCATCAAGATTATCGAGAACTGTGTCCTCCTTTGTAGTATCCTCCATTGCTTCATCCAATTTTTGAGATTCTTCGGGTTGGATTGTCTTAGCCGCTGGAGCCTTCTCCGGTGAAGACGACGGTTTTGAGACCGGCTCATCGACTTGATTTGGTTCTGGTTCCTTCTCCTGAGACTGTCTCTCTTGCTTGTCCGCAATCTGCACCGTGGTCTGCAATTTGGTGGTTTTAGTCGGAGTTGATGTGATTTCTGCACTAGATTCCTTCAGACGCGGTTCGAGCGGGCGCGTTGTTCGCTTCTGAGTTGGTGTTGGGTCGTTGGGCGGCTCGACAGTCTGCCCTCTGGAGCGGACATTCTCTTGCGCGGAGTGGAAAGATTCTTCTGTATTTTGCTGAGCAAGCGATGTATCAACCTCCTGAGTGTCAGAGACCATAGGCTCGTCCGTCTCCATGGGCTGAGTAGAGGCCTGTGATTCTGGTTGCACGTCAGGCAATACCATTTCGTCATCATCTGACATACCATGATATCCCGAGTCTGTGTTGTATTTAGGGATAGAGTTGAGGTTCTGGCTGAGATCTGGGTACTGTGGTTGCGACACCCGTTCCGTCGCGTTCTTTGTGCGGGGCACAGCCGATGTGGGCGCGGTGGTTTTGGATACCACACGATGAATGAAGGGACTGGGGCTTGCTTGGTACTCTAATTGTTTTTGGGCAGATGAAAAGATCTCGCTCAAGGGCTGCAGAGGCTGCATTAGTGGGCGACCCGGTTTCAAGTCAACAGGTGTGATACTCACCACCCGAGACTCTTCTGGAGCGCGTTTCCGTGCGGTTCGAGGAGTTTTGCCTCTCATCTTTCCGGGGGTCTTGAATACATCCGCAAAGTTTCTAGACTGTCATCAGCATCCAATCGACACAAATCAGCGTGCGGCCACTCACGCTTGACCCTTGGAGAAGATCTCGGTCATATGTTCGTTCAACCAATCCATTTCATGTCGGACTGGATATTCCACCTCTTCCATCTCTTGTTCCACGAGTTCGGCCATATTCTCTTTCTCTGCGGCGATCCATGGTGCCGAGCCCACGGCCTTTTGCGCCCTCGCGCTTGCCGCGGCCATAATGTAAACAATACGCCGTGTCGCTATGTGTCGGGGGAAAAGTGAAGTGCCGAGTCTCAATGTAGTCGAAGGTTGTAGGTGAGTTGTGAGCGCACAACCATCGAGAATGGGGTGGGTTGTGGGTCGCGCCGTGTTGGAATGGAGATGAAGTCTTGAGATCAAAACATACGTCCCAAAGTGGCAAGGCGTGGATCACATAAGCTAAGGCGCCAAGGCACCAACTATCTTATACTTCGATCTCTTATATCCTGCTAATCGCCTCAAGAGACATTTAGTTGTATTTCCCGACTGCCCATATGATGGAGCTTCAATTATTAGTCTCAGAACTGTCCTCATCAAAGCTATCTTCCTCGCCAGACTTATCATCGGAAGCAAAAGAATCGTACCAAGTCCCCTCGTGACCATCATACGCGGAGATCTTGGGATTGAGAAGACTTTCTCTTGAGTCTTATAATTGCACTGAAATTAACTGGAGATTTAATCGAGTCTGTTGTTCTAGAGAAAGCAGAACACCCCGCATGTAGAGAGTCCAAATTTGGGCGAGGCTGAAGCTCCGGGGGCCAACCAAACAGCTTATAAGTGATCTTAAGCAGTGGAGCAAGGAGCAATAACCACTAAGATACTTCCCGGAAGCCTATATCTAAGCTCAGACATCTGTAAGCTATATGAAACTATGTAGGGTGATGGACTTTATCTCTAGCTCTCTTTTCCACGCACGCCATATGTAGATATTCGTCATGGTTACTAGATAGCTCGCAGTAAGCTACTCGGCATCATACGACACGTAGGCACATATTTCGGATAATTATTTTATGGACAAATAATGTCTATTTTGCTTCTATTTCCATCTGCATAGGTAATAATAATGAAATAGCCTTGATCTGCAGACTCGTAAGAACAGGTTCGTCGACATCATAGCTCTGACCCTCTCTCGGCCTTGGCAACGCACATGACAGCATCAAAACAAGTCTCTTATCTCTTTCCCCCCCCTTTTCCTCGCAACACTTGCTTCAACACTTGACACGCCTGCTACGAATCTATTTACTGCAACCTCTGCATTTCTCATATTCGTCATGGCTACTGGTGACGTGAACTACCCCAACACGGGCAGTAAGGTACGCAATCCTGGAAGCGCCGGATCCGAAATCACGTCAATCCCACAGATGCTAACGAGAACCGCAGTATTGCGCTCCTCTTCTGTTCCATACTCGGTGACCGTGGCGCAGACTGACCTTGACCTCTGGGTTCAGGCATCAGCGATGTGGTTACCAGGGGTAAATAGCGACACCGGGACACTGTGGAGGATTACAACCCTAGCAAATTCGTCTAACCGGTTCTTCAATAGGCCCTGTTGTCGATAACCTCAAGTCCGAGGCATCCCGCACCGGTGGAGAACTACGCGATCTGAAAAACTCGCGGGTGACCCCTTCCACCACCACCGCGGATGGTCAACCGCTGACCCGTATGTCATGAGACCGGTCTTATCGGGCAGCCAGATGCTAATTCTGCCTTAGACTACCACTCCTTGCTGTACAGCCTTCTGAGCGTGAGTCTCTAGAGCTCCTCAACCGTGATACCGTTCTAACCGACCCGTCTTTCAGTGGGAACAACCTCGTGCGACCGCCGTTTCCTTCGCCAGCGTGATCGGATTTATCTTTGCCGCCCGTTATCTTCCTCTCCTCCGCTGGGCGTTCAAGATCCTGTACATGTCGCTTGGATGTGAGTTGGTCGCGTGACCCACCATCAGTGGATGATCAGTTGACAATGATGTATAGTGACGGCCACCGTTGAGATTGCCGGCCAAGTCATCCTCAAGAAGGGTATCGCCAGTGGATTCCGCCCCCGCCGTTACTACACCATTCCCAAGGAGACCGTTGAGGCTGTGCTCGAGGACCTGGAGCAGCTTGTGGACTTCTTCCTGATTGAATTCCAGCGCATTCTGTTCGCCGAGAATGTTGTCCACACCGTTGCAGTATGTTCGAAACCACCAGCAACCGATTTGACTTGAAACCTGAAACTGATGAATATAGGCTTTCACTGCTGCTTTCACCGGTTACTGGCTGATCCGCTTCGTTCCCTTCTGGGGCCTCGCTGTGATCGCCGTCACCACCACTTACTTCGCCCCTCTGATCTACATCAGCAACCGCGAGATCATTGATGAGCAGATCAGCAACCTCCAGGAGATTATCAATTCCCAGACCAACCAGCTGAAGGATTTGGCTGGCGAGCGTACTTCCCAGGCCACCGGCTTGATGAAGCAGTACGTTGGCGAGTACAGCTCCAAGGCCCAAGAGTACATCGGCTCCCGCCGCTCCACATCCCCAGAGATGTCCAAGGCCCCCATCAAGTCTGAGCCCATTCCCGAGTCCGTCATTGCCCCTGCTGCCGAGCCTCTGATCAAGCATGAGGACTTCCCCGAGGCCCCAAAGGTCGCACCCGTGGCCCAGACTGTCGAGTCCGTTGAGCCCACAGAGCAGGCTGCTAAGCAGACTGAGCGTGAGCCTCTCCTGGCTGTTTAAATTGGCCTTTCTGTCACGCCAGGTCATCTCTGTGACCACGCATGCCAGCTAGGCTGTTAGACCAGCGACAGCCAAACACTGCTTGGTGTATGAATATTCTTATTCCGTCACTGGTCTAACTGGATATGCCGAATGGCACGCTGGATTGGTTTTTGAGTTATACCTTTGTTCGAATCCTTGGAATACATGCTAAGCTCCGAACGCCACATCCTCGTGTCGACGAACCAAAAATTATGCAGGATTCTTGAGTGATGAGCTTTTCATGCCTCTTGTTTTCTCCTTTTTTTCCTTCATCCCCCTTTCCAACGCATTTTTATCTGTCTATTCTCCTTCTTCGTCCCTTGTCCATGTCTTTTCTCGGGTTCATATTGTTTCTAATGAAATTACATCAACATAAATTCATGATTTCGATGCCCATAGATCCATCAAGATAATCCTGCAATGTACCGGTCCTCGGGCCTCGCGCAGGGCCCTCGCTGACTACCTAGTGATGTATGAGTACGACATCAAGAAACCAGTCTCTCTCAGGAAGAAACGGAGAGCGCGAGGCGCAAGGCCCTCGACCCAAAATCACTTGGGCATTTGTTCACATCTCAAGCGTTCAACAGTAAGTATCGGGAGCGAGGCAGCCGTTGAGTTTCATCCCGGTCCACTCGCTCGGCTTCTTATTCGCTGCATCGCGATTCGGACCGGCCTGTGACGGTTCTGTTGCCTTTCATTCTCCTTCCCCTCAACCTCGAAGACTTGCCCTGTTCAGTCGTGCTCGGAACTGTGTCCTTCCCTGTCACCCCCAGCTACCCCGGATTCGAGGCCTGTAGTACATATCCCGAGTGTTGCCTGATATCGGTGGTTGGTTTGTGTGTTTCCTTGGGTTGATGGTATGGCGTTGGGTCTAGATTGTAGTCTGAGTCCGGCAGTTTGAGGACTGGACCTCTTTGGGATGATATTGTATTCTTTTCTCAGAGCGTGGATCCAGTGTCGAGCATGGAACGTTCGTACTGGTATGATGCCCCTTAATATCCCGTTCTTCAGTATTTGTCGTGCCCGTTATCCCGAGATCTCGACCATATCCTCGAAACTGCTGATAATCGAGTTAGAGAGTGAGTACCCAACCCTTTGATAGAAACGTGAAAGCGGAACCCAAGGACAAGCTGAAAGAGATATCGCCACTAGATGGCTAGATGACGACCAAGACGAAAAGGAAGGATCATTTGAAAAGCCTAAACACCCAACAGCAGCATCCCAATTGAGACATGGCTTCTCGCCCCTTTTCCAGAAGCCCAGGATCTGAGACGCGTCGCAGATGAAGGACACGCACGTCGGGGTTTACCGCTCTTTGGAACCCAATAAGAATGCAACAGACTGTCTTAGACATTGGAAAGTCGACCTCCTTTCTGGACTCTCGGGCTCATCGGTTGGGAAGCATTGCAGACCGACTTCAATGCGATGGAGCCATATTCACGATAACTAGCCCGGTTGCGTTGGCATCTGGTTGAAGCCCTAGCCCTCGAGCTTTTCAGACTATGCCAAAATTGCATAGCGTCCTGTCGGTCACTGTATGCACCGTTATTCTGTCGTGTTCTACATCTGCTGCTTCAGCCCTGGACCGATTGGCGGAGGAGGCCCTTGTACCTGTGTCTACTGCGGACTGCATGGGCTAAGTGGGTACAATAGGATTGCAAAACGGACTGGAAACAAAGCTAGTATGGCCCTATCATATAAACTGACCATGGATGATAGAATAGGGAAGAAAGAGACAAAAAAGTGGGCTCTAACCGCCACCAACGTGTCAGTCTTCTGCAGAGAAGCATGCACAGAAAGTTCTTTGAGTCCTATACCGCCAGAATCTTTATGTCTCTGACCAATGTACTAGACTCGTTCGAGCAGGTGGAAGTGTTTAGGCTCTCAAATATGGTAGTTAACAGGAATATAACCTGCGATGAATCAAAGAATGACCTAGAGAAAGCTACTAATATCAAACTCTTAGATATAGTTAATGGTTTGACAGTCAGTCTTGAGCATCGATTCAAACATCTAGACTTCCTGTACAGCCACTTATCCACTTTAGGAAACAGGCTTGAGATAGAAGCGTGGGGTACACCGAACTATAGAAGCATATGTCACCTTTCTCAGCATCTTTGATCCGGTCAGAAGTATATTTCTGCAACACAGCATCCTTCAGATGCACTTCCCGGCGAAGGACTCGCCAGCAGGCAATGTGAGTTCCCGTTATAGCAAGGAGTATGTTTCCCTGCAGCTTGCCGTGTGGTCTCAGACCTCTTTGATCCCGTTGAGCCATGGGATATGTAGCTCATTGGGTCTTCCCATTGGGCCATTGGTTCGCGATCCTAATCCTCCGGTTACTGCAGCACCCTTGCTTCGGTACTTCTGATGCCAAGTCTGATCTGACATGGGCGCTTCGATATGATTTTCGTACTCTTGTCTGCGAGAGCAAAACGGTAGGACGGTTGAGCTTTACCCCGGGGTATTAGGGCCACAAGGCAAGATCCATGGCATACCTAATCGGTAGCTTTTGTGCAGACTGCCGTAATGGGCTGTTTGCACGCACTGAATGCATCTTTTTCCAAAGAGAATCCAGGATATCCACATGGACCCAATGGTCCCCGAAACGGCTGACTGCCATGCTTCTTTGGCCTCTGTGTGTTTGGGTAGTCAAGTGAAACAGGTAGTGCCTCGAGAGATGAGAGGCATAGGTCTCAGATAATCGTTACCTCTGCCAGCGGTATCAATGAAAATGACACAATGCGCACTGCATTGCGGTCAGTCCAAAGTCGAAGATCATTGGGATGCCTCCCATTGCTCCAGCCACGAAGAGACAAACAGCCCGTGGACTCGTCCAACTTGAGGCCCATGGAGGCAACGTACCGGTGAAGCCACATGCATGAGGGTCAGACACTCTCCCGAGTGCTTTGATTTTCACCGCTGTCTCTCTCCTCGAGCCTGTATATATGCTACAAGCAGCAAACACCTGTACTCACCCCTCAAGCAGTGCGGAACAAACCTTCGAACAAAGGTGAGGGATTGTCTTGCTTTGCTTTGTTGGTCTGTTCAAGCTTGACTCTTTGAGTCTGCTGGAAAACGCCATTTATTTCTGGAGCCTTAATTTGCTCCGCTCCCCTACTTCTGCTTCCTTCCTCCGACAACATCTCTTCTTCTTTCTTGCTTTCCACCCTGTAGCCCTTGATCCTTTCATTCATGATTCCTATCAATTCCCTTTTGAACCACGAGATCGAGCCCGAACGGTCTTACCGTGTCTCTGCCTCGCAGAAGCGGCCGAGGATGGCTAAAGATGCCCCGGTCTTTCGCCCTGGTAAGATCCAGGGCGAGTGTCGCTACCCTCCTCACGAGGACCGTGACGAGGAGCTAGAGAGAGCCCATGAGCAGTTTATGATGAAGCCCATGGGGTCCATTGCCAAGTTCCCTCGTCATATTCCCTATGCCAGTGACAAGAAGTCCTTCCAAGAGAAGACTGGCCGTGATAGCTTTCACGGTACGCACTCACCACATGTATTAATACCAGTTGCTCCTTTTTGCTAACTCACCCAGTCTTTCAATACACGTTCAAGGTCCCCAATGAAGAGAAGGAGTGGCATGTCATGTGGGACTACAACATCGGCATTGTCCGGATCACGCACTTGTTCAAATGCAACGGCTATTCCAAGGCAAGTCAACTCGAATACACCCAATAACTATGGAACTAACTATAATAGACAACCCCGGCCAAGATGCTCAACGTCAACCCAGGTCTCCGCGATATCTGTCACAGCATCACCGGCGGTGCACTCTCCGCTCAAGGTACGATGTACAACTCGCCCACCTTTAGTCGATATACCTGAAAGTAAAATACAACTAACAACTTGTTCCTATTGTATAGGCTATTGGATGCCATTCGACGCCGCGAAAGCCCTAGCAGCAACTTTCTGCTGGAAAATCCGCTATGCCCTAACTCCGCTATTTGGCAACGAATTTCCAGCCATGTGCATCTCCCCGAACGACCGAAAGAACTACGGTCGCATGGTCATCCCACCAGAAATTATTCGGCGCGCCACAGAGACTGCGATGTACTACCGCTCTCTGGAGGTGCGCAACAGCACCGTTCACCCGCTAACGCCCCCAAACCGCCATCTTCCTTCCATGACCCATCACCTCCTCCATGGTCCGGAGAGATTGACCAGAACTCTTGAGACAGATGGTGATGGTGCTCTCAATCTGCGTCTTCCGCCGCCTAAGATTCCTCACCACAATGCGGACAGTGTTGCTAGTGTTGCTAGTGTTGCTGGTGTTAGAAGTGCGAGGGACTCATCTATGGAGCCATTCTGCATGTCGCTTAAGAGCATGTCGCCTTCGAGTTTCACACCTATCAATCATCCACGCACACATGCCGATCCTCACTTGCAACCTAAGACTATTATCGCTACCATTTGCAAGGCGATGCGCCCTGATCATGCCGCCGAGGGTATCAGCGAGGACAGTGATACGGACAGTGTTGGATCATCGAACGTGTATTCCACACCAAACTGCTCCTCGATGGATGGGATCATGGACATCGAAAAGCCCGGAGTTATCGATGGTATACCCTCAGACATGGACACCAGACCGAGCGACTCTGATGATCTCACCTGCTCGGACGAAGAGTGGGCTGAGGATGACGCCAATGATGAAGACTACCGAGGGTCAGCCGTCAAGAGAGAGGGTGTTGCATCCCACAGCACCAAGTCTGCGTCTCGCAGTTCAAGACCGAAGAAGAACCCGAGCCGTAAGACTCGAGCTCTACGTCCTCGGTCGTCGCCCCACTTCGCCCACGAGGTCAAGGCTGCCGAGGCTCTGCTCCATCTGCATAAGAATGAGTTGGAAGCTAGTGAGATTGATCTTGAGATGGAGGATCTCGGCTCGCCTTTTGGCTTCATTTCTCGGAATGGGGCCCATAACCATCGTAAGCGGCGTCGTGCCTCCTATTGATTTCTTTTCTAGAATGGCTTGGAGCTGAGGAATTCTGTGTGGCGGTGATTTCTATGCGTCTTATGATTTGATGCTTTGTTGGATGTCCAAAGTATGTGTGGTCGAGTCGGTCAGGATCGATTCTTTCCGCATCATGTGAATGAGTGTTGAAAAGTTCGGCGGACTCAGTTTTCTTTTGTATGAAGTTTTGAAGAAATATGTCTGAGACTGAAGTATTTGTTTGAATCATGACATGACTGGGTATGGGTAGACTGGACGGCGTTAGGGTGGATGTCAATCGAAATTGTTCTCATTTTATCTTTGTGCTAGCATTCTACACCTTCAGAGGAACTACTCATTTCCTTGCTTCGACTAACCGATTTTCTTGTTACCAGTTCATCTACAAAGCAAGACGACATAAATTAAATAATGTTCACTACTGATACGCTAGCTGGCTCTCCATAAAATATCAACGTAAAATATCAGTGTAACTGAAACAGAACAATGAAAAGAAGGAAAGGAAAGACAAGGCAATGGAGAGCACAACAAGGAAAGAAATAAAAGAGCCCAAAATGTGTATCTGCGGCTGATTGCTCAACGCTTAGTCGCTCTCATCTTCCTCCTCAAAGTCGTCGGCCGATGCCTCCTCATCGCTGTCATCGTCAATGACATAGCTCTTCTTCTGAGTGGTAGCGGTACGACGAGATGGTCGGCTGGCAGCAGCACCACGACGAGGAGCTGGTGCAGGTTCATCGTCATCATCATCCGACGCATTGACATTGAACTTGCCGGCTGGTGAATCCAAGATGTCGTTTGCCATGGCATCAATGTCATCCTCCGAATAGTCGTCCGCGAGCTGCTTCTTAGACTTGGCTTGCTTCGAAGCATAGGCCTTGGCTGCAGGCGACAATGCGGCAGCCTTAGGAGCGGCCTTGGGAGCGGCCTTGGGGGCTGTAGCGGCATCCTTCTTGGGGCGACCACGAGCCTTTGGCGCCGCTGTGGCGGCCGCTGCCTTTGGAGCAGCCTTGGCTTTAGGAGCGGCCTTACCCTTGGCAGTTGGCTTGACCGGCTCCTCGTCCTCGTCGTCCTCATCATCGATATTGTCAACCTTCACATCCTTAGGCTTGACCTGGATAGAACGTCTTGGGGAGTTTTGTGGAATGAGCTTGCTGTAATCGGTCTCATCTGGGTCAAATTCATCATTGGCCTTGGAGAGCCTGGCGGCAGCGGTCCTCTGACTTGCACTGCTCTCAGAACGGGGTCGCTCAGAGAAGAGCTGACGAGAATCCGCACCAGAGTCAGCCCCAATGCCCTTGACCATCTGGCTGACGTCGCCGAGAAGGTCGTCGCCATTGTCACTATCGGAATCGCTGGGCGCCGAGTATTTCACAGGTTTGCGAGCACGGGCAGCGGGCTTGGTTGCCTCGCTCTTGGCAATTTCCAAGAAATCGTCATCCGAGTCCTCATCAACCTTGGGCTTTGGCTTAGGTCCTCGTTTGGCGGCTGGCTTAGCTGCTGGTTTGGCAGCCGCTTTGGGCTTCGGAGCTTCGACCTCGTCAACGTCCATTGGATCATCGGCTGGCTGAGTCGACGCTCTCGAAGCCTGGGGGACATCGTCGATGTCGATGAAATCATCCTCTTCTTTGGGCTGAGACTTGGGCTTCGACGCGGCACGGCTCTTCTTGGGAAGGACCTCCATATCCATATCAAAATCATCATCTGAACCAGCCGCAGCCGATGGGGTTGGCTTAGCTGAGGATTTGTTGAGGAAATTCATCAAGCTATTGGTTTGTGGCTCCTTTTTCTTAGCTGCAGCAGCCTTCTTGGTCTTAGGAGCCCCGAAGTCTTCATCGTCGGGATCATCGCCATTGGCGGCCTTGCGCTTGCGGGCAGTGGCAGCACGGCCACCTCCAGTAGCCAGCTTCGACGAGGCACGACGGCCCAAGCTAGCCATCTTGCGCGCACGGCGGTCCTCATCCTCGAGCTGGAAGCGCCACTCATTGATGAAGTCATCCAGATCATGTCTCCAGATGTCCTCCTTGGACAACTTGATGAGGGCATCGACTTCAGCCTCCCTGTCGCCAATCTGGCGGCGGAGCTTCTCCACGCGCTCCTGGGTCAAAGACCACATGGGCATACCCAAAAGGTAGTCGAAGGAATTAGAGAGCACTTCAACTTCGGCTTCATCCGACTCTTCCTCCTCTCCTTCAACCACTGGCTCATCTTCACCCATCTTGGCGGCCTCGGCCACCTTGGCAATTGGCTTGAAGCCCTTCTCCTTCAGCTCGCTGATCAGAACAGGCTTCTTCTTCTTGGAAATGACCAGTTTACCATCGATGATCTCCTGCACGAAGCGAGCTTGGTTGCTGAGCTTTTCCAGTTCCTTCTGGAGGTCGTTAAGTTGGTATTGCTTGCGCTTCTCGTAGTACTTGAGGCGAATGTGGAAGAATTCTTTGAGAATGTCATCGACGGAGGCATACTTGGTTATGCGACCCTCGGCATCAAAGGCGACAAGGTTGGTCGTGGCAATCGACTTGGTCAATTTGAACTTCTCCTCCAATCCTTCGGACAGAGCGAGCTTCATGTGCTTCTCATCAAGCTGGATCACAAAGTGAACCTTGGTGTGGGTATTGTAGTCCTTGTAATCCTTGATGAAAGACGGCACCTTTTCGGCCTTGATGATGTCCTCGAGCTTGTCCTTGAAATCTTGAGTCCAGGTTCGAATGGGCAATTCGGTGATCTCCACCTCCTTGTCTCCAGATTCTCTGATGATACCACTGAACTTGTAGCGATCGCCACCCATTGCGACGACCTCACCAGTGAAGCCACGGAACCAGGGCTGCATGGGCACGGGGGTCTCGCCATCCATGAGGCGCTTCAAGTTGCTCACAACGTCTTCAGGGTTGTAGTTAGGGATGGTTGAACTCCAACCAGTGCCAATACCATCAGCACCGTTGATCAAGATGAGCGGGACCACAGGCATGAAGACTTCAGGCTCAATCTTCTTACCGTCGTCCTCACCATACACCAGCAAGGGCTCATCCGCGGTATGGAAGATCTTACGAGCAAATGGCGACAAGCGAGTGTAAATGTAACGAGCACTGGCACAATCGCCACCACCCTGAAGTCGACTACCGAAGTTTCCACTAGGCTCCAGGCAATTGACGTTGTTGGAGCCGACAAAAGTCTGAGCAAGACCGACGATTGTCTGCTGGAGGGACACGTCACCGTGGTGGTAGGCTGTCATTCCAGAGACGTGACCTGCCAATTCCACGACCTTCATATCCTTCTTAAGATTGCGACGGAAACAGGTGTACAGCACCTTGCGCTGACCGGGCTTCAAACCATCAACGACAGACGGAATGGAGCGCATGTTGTCCGCCATACTGAACAGAATAAGCTCCTTATTGATGAAGTCGGTGTATGTAATCTTCGACACCGAGTGATCCAAGTATGTGCCAGGCTTGTATTGACGGAGCCACTCTTTACGCTCATCGGCCTTCTTCTTGGAGAAAGCTAGCTCAATAAGTCCGGGCTCATCGGCTTGCATGGTGTGGAACTCCTTCAGATGGCGATCGAGATCGCGGAAGTAGACCTGCGCATCCTCTGTGGTGCTGGTTCCCAGACCCTTGTAGTACTTGTGTTCCCAACCACGTTCGTGTTTGTGATGCTCGTGCCATTCTTCATATTCAGGCATTGTGAAGAAAGATTTCAGTTTGGTAGGGTTCTTCGGGTCACCCTTCCAGACCTTGATAATGGGGGTAATGAACTCGATGAGGAACTCGGGAATCTTCAACAAACTGGGGAATTGCGCCTGAAGGAAGTTGATGAGCAAACCCTTGATGTGACTACCGTCGTGATCCTGATCAGTCATGATCATGAGATGGCCATATCGCAGACCCTTAGTTTCAGTGTACTCCTTCTTGTGCTGCAAACCAATGAAGTTTTTGATGTTCTGGATCTCAGCATTCTTAGAAATCTGGTCGAAAGAAGCATCGCGGACATTAAGCAACTTTCCACGCAGAGGGAAAACACCGAACAAGTCCGGTCCAACAACTGCTCTTCCTGCCATAGCCAGACCCTTGGCAGATTCACCCTCAGTCAAGATCAGTGTGCAGTGGTGGCCTTCCCTAGTACCAGCCTTGTTGGCATCGACCAGCTTGGGGTTGTTCATACGCGAGCGGCGGCCTGTATCACCCTTCTTCAGAATCTGATCGGCCTTTTGTTCCGCAAAGTGCAGGATGTTCGACATGACCTCGGTTTTGAGAACCTTCTTGTAGAAGTCTTCCTCCAGGACACACTTGCTACCAAACTGACTTGTCTTGGTCGTCAATTGTTCCTTGGTCTGTGAGTTGAAGGCTGGGTTGACAATCAGGGCTTTCACGAAGATGAAGATATGGTTCCGAATCTGTGCTGACTTGAGAGTGGCACCTGTCTTGTTTCTCTTCTTCACCTGATCAGCCAGACGATTACAGATCTGGTCCGCGATGTAATTGACGTGAGTTCCACCAGATGTTGTCGCAATGGAGTTGACGAAAGAAACCTGCTGGAATGAACCATCTGATACGGCAAAACCAATCTCCCACCGAGGGTCTGGGCTGCAGGTAATGATCTCTTCCTTCGCAGGAGCGCCCTCGTCGCCACGCTCCTTGCGGATGGCTTTGGTGTACATTTCCATGTACTTGCGGAAGTTGCGAATGGGGATGCGTGTGCCGTTCAATTTGACGGCGACGTTGGCGGTACCTGCCAAATCGTAGACTCGACGCTTGACAAGCGCTTCGAAGTCATCGTCAATACCTTCCATGCCGAATTTCTCAAAGTCGGGCTTGAAGGTGACCTTGGTGTAGTCGTCACCTTTGGCCTCAGTGATCTTTGCCTTGCCCATTTTTGTCATGTTTTGCATCCATGTCTGCTTGTACTTCTTCTTTTGGCGCGAATCTTGGGTCTCAAGTGAGAACTCGGTGGAGAAAACGTTACAAAGCTTGGCACCGTAACCGTTACGACCACCGGTCACCTTCTGTTGACTATCATCGTAATTGGACGACGTGAGCAAGTGGCCGAAAATGAGCTCGGGAACGTAGATCTTCTCCTTGGAATGGATCTCGATGGGAATACCACGTCCGTTATTCCACACACTGATTTCACCGGCTTCGCGATCAATGGTGATACGCATCTCGCTCATGCTCGAGTCGTTTTGCTTGTTATCGGCGGCGTTGACAACGATTTCGTCAAAGATCTTGTACAGACCCGGGACAAAGGAGACTTCGCGGAATTCCATGACCTCGGTCACTGAGTTGTAAACCCACATTTGCTGGGTGGTGCGTTCGGTCGAACCGATGTATGTATCGGGACGCTTGATGATATGTTCGAGTTGGGTAAGCTATGATGATAATTGGCATTAGTATCCATCCTCGATAATATTGATGCAACGGCAACGCGGCTTACTTTCTGGTACTTCTCTGATGCATCGCCGTTTTTGCTCTGGCCCTCGCTGGGCGCGTCTCCCCCGTAAGACTCATTTTCGACGTCAGCAAGCGGCTTTGAGCCAGCTCGCTTGGGGGCAGCTGTCTTCTTAGCCTTCGGGGGGGTGTCCATGAGCAGAGAATCGGCATCGGACATTTGCGCGTCGGACATCTCGTTCTCGCTGTCGGCCTTAGCCTTCTTCTTAGCAGCAGTTGTTTTGGCAGCTGGCTTGGCTTTGAGTGTGGTCTGGGTGGTCTTTTTGGCGGCGGGCTTAGCGGCTGCTGCTTTCTTGGGGGCTGCTTTCGCTTTAGGTTTCTGGAGACGTGTAATGTCAGTGATAAGGCCCCTGATGCGTGTTTTGAGGCGATTTCATACCGGCGCAGGCTCGGGAACGAAGTCAGAGCTACCTCCCTCGTCCTCGAAGACAGAGTCTTCCATCAGAGAGTCATCCATGATGAGAAGATTGGTGAGCTGTTACAAGACTGATGTAGAAGGTTGCCCACTGGTAAAGGCTCCGGAATTGGGCGAAATGAATGACAACACCAGTTAAACAAGCTTTAATGGGGAATCACTCAAGACCCGACATACTCTGAGAGCAGGTGAAGAAAAGAGAGGAATGCAGAGGGGAAGCGCCGCAATGTTGTTTTTTGCCTGAAACGCGACTTCCCCGACTATGAAGGCGGTGTGTACTTTCTGACCACTCGGATCATCATTTTTCCTCACCGCCTGCAGATGCGGCCCAAATAGGCAATTTCTAAACAAACGACACGAGGTTCTGCTTCCCCTCATGCTCTAATCCATGTCAAAGTGAGTGGCTCTGATATGATGTAGAACTGATACCCCTGAATCACCCATGCTGTTACATGATGCCTCTTTTGTCTCTGAGAATCCTACTTTTGAGCGCATCCAGTGCCAATCGAGCTGTCAGTATCTATATATAGTTTGGCGCGTGCGCTTAAAATCGATTGACCCCAAAGGCGCTAGAATTGACAGTAAGCCGGCATAGAGATGGATTATGAGACAGGGTTGATATACCCTGGGAGCTTGAAAATCGGCTGTTTTTAATGACCCCGGTGGTCACTACATATACGCAAGCATCTGAGCAACTCTCACAAAACAAAGCATCATTGCTTGCTCAGTTGGGACTGTGGATCGTGTTACCTTGAAACGGCCCTTGATATCACGATATATGATTTAATAGAGGTTTGAATGTAAAACACAAGAGTGTAAAGGCAATTCGAGTCGTATCTGAACGGCAGTGGATGGAATACCGACTTCCTCTGGTATATATCAGAATCTGGCCTTGCAGCTAAAGCTTCACAGATGACCAGAGTAAGGAAGACATACTCATTTGCCATGTATCGTGTATATTTGCATTGATAAGCCCAGCCGTGGGGTTTTGTACATCATATGGCCCTTGCATGGTTCCAAGCATCATTCTAACCGGGATATTTAGAGTTGCTGGCGCCGAAACGGCTGATCAACATACATGTAGTATAATAACTAATCAAGCAAGGGGGCATATCCTTCGATTTTGCCAAGTAGAGCCATAATGAGAACACATTAGGAAACAAGCCAAGAATCTTGCTTTTCTGATATGGTAGCCCCTAGCCACGAAAGCCAAAAGATGAGCTTACCCACCAAATAAGCAAGATATCCTTCAAAATGGAGAAGTGCTTCGCACTGATTACATCTAGAAATGGATTTGTCCACAACGGAAAAATCCCGAGGTCTCCAAGTGGACTCAAAAACCTCGCCCTGACAGGCGGACTGCAGGGGCCACCGGGCGATCCACAGAACAAAGGCCAGGATGAGCTTAATGTATTTAGGTCTCGGATAGTAGAATAGCATTGGCTTTCGGGGTATATGCAGACTCGCATTAGAAGAGACATGACGCTGGCCAGCCTCTACAGTAGTTCTCCTGTCCCAGTGACATCCAGAAGATTAAGGTGAAACGGTGGCGCGATTACAGTACAGGAGCAACGCCGCAGACTGCCAATGATGAGCCAAGTAATAGAGGGCTGACCAATGGAATTGTACCAGAATTACATATGGCGCCGGCGGTGTATTAAGCATACAGAGGTATCGTCAGGCGATACATAAACAATAGTTCAAGTGCAGCTGCAGGTCATATGCAGAAATGTGATAATAGCCCGAAAAGAGGACACATCTTATTGAGTGCGCAAAATAGCCCCCTACCTATTCTACTACTTGTACACTGTACTCCGTACTGTAGCTCATATTAACGTGGGGCGAAGATCCATGGAACGTCAACGGAAGAGAGTAGGAAACTGGTATACGTCCACGGGTAGTAAGTGTAAATAAGTATAGACGTCAATAGTGTAAACATCAGTTAATATAAAAAAGAAATGTCAAAACAGTCGGTGTAAGAGGATCGACGGGGCCGAGACTTCAGGAGGGGAAAGCTAAAGGGGCTAAAGTGGATTTGCTCTCCTGACTCCCTTTTCCTTTCTCCAGCCTCTTGTGCGGGTTAAGACTGTGAACTGTCGCTTTTACTCGATTGAGCTCAAGTGGAAATCCTAGCTATGCAGTGGATGCCCGCGCTTCTGTCCCGCGTCGAAATATAACCTACTTACGCGCCCTGTGATCCATACATGATTTCCACAATGGAAGGTCCTGAGCCAGTATCCCCCGGTCCGCACGCGTTGAACCACGATTCCATGGTCACCGTCTCTCTATCGGATATCCAGTCCAGTTCCGAACATACACAACCCGATTGGCGCAACCTCGACATTCCTCCAACGCCAGTGGTGGCAAGCCACATGGAGGAGACCGACTCTTTTGGCCCAGGAATACAGGACGGCAGGACAACCCCTACCCCCGAGGACGATATGCCGACACCTGACGCGAACGGAGAGAAGCAATTGGAGGAAGGGGACAATGACGTGAACTGGGAGAATCTGGACAAGACCGAGGAGCAAGAACCGCGTGGGGAAGGGTCCGACGATGTGGGTTGACAGTTGCGAGTGGTGGAATGCGGGCACTGACATTCTTTCTAGTCCACCGCCCTCCTCCTCGCTCGGCTCGAACAAGAGAACAACGCGTTAGCGACGAACCCCAAATCAGGCATTACCAATGTTCCACGCAAGACACATCAGCGGCAATCCCGCTCGGAGTCGCTGCACCAGATCAAGCGACTCATCAAGGACCCGGCGCGGGCTGAGCTGCGATACTCTCAGCTGCCTCCTCCACCGATGACCGAGTTGGAGTTTTGGGCTGCGCTGGTGGCTGATTATCATCAGACGGCTCAGCGCTTGCCGACATTGACCTCGAATAAGATCCAGGGAGGTGTACCCCCGCCACTGCGAGGAGTGGTGTGGCCAAGTCTAGCGGGTGCTCGCGACCCGACCCTTTTGGAAGAGTTCCAGCGACTACAGGGAGAAAGTAGTCCGTATGACGGGCTGATTGGCAAGGATATTGGTCGGAGCTTCCCCAATGTGGAGATGTTCCGCGACCCAAATGGCGAGGGCCAGCAGATGCTCGCTCGAGTATTAAGATGTTTCAGTCTTTATGATACCAAGATTGGTTATTGCCAAGGGCTTGGATTTGTGGTTGGCCCTCTGCTCATGCATATGACAGATGCTGAGGCCTTCTGTGTTTTGGTCCGGTAAGTCCCTTTAGGTGATGGTGGAAGACGATGGAAGTTGGACAAAGTACTGACTGGAGTATAGTCTCATGGACCACTACAACCTCCGAACATGCTACCTTCCCGATCTCTCTGGTCTTCATCTTCATGTCTACCAATTCCAGAATCTCCTCGCGCGTCATCGACCTGCTCTCTTTGAACACTTAGAGTCACTGCATGTTGAACCCGTTTACGTGTCACAGTGGTTCTTGTCATTCTTTGCGGTAGCATGTCCATTACCAATGCTCCTCCGAATTTACGACGTCATCTTCCTGGAAGGCGCGTGTGAGACTCTAATGCGAGTTGCGCTTTCCTTGATGCAGCGTAACGAAAAGAGAATTCTTGCTTGCACCGAGTTTGAGGACGTGATGCAATTGCTATTATCTCGAAGCCTGTGGGACACGTAAGTCTTTGTGATCGCACAAACAAAGAATTACACTGACTCGTGACACAGATACGCGTTCAACGCAGATGACTTGGTCAATGACTTTGTTTCTCTCACCTCTCTCGTGACAAACGAGAGCCTTCAAACCCTTGAAGCCAGTTACAACCAATCCCAGGGTAACCCTACTGGGATCTCCTTCCCCCAGATGCAGGCCACAGCTTCTGGCTTCCTTGGGAGGCTATGGGCTGGCTCTTCCAACTCTCATCAATCAGTCAAATCACTCAACCCGAACTCGAGCCCGACACGTCCTAACAGCACCATCCGTCGCTCAACTTCTAAACAAAGCCTCACGTCCACCCTTAACTCTGTCGAAACTACCTCTGACGCGAGTACTGCTCCTACGGAGCTTTCAACTGCTACGACAGGCACCGATGGCCATAAATCACGTGTCAAATCTAACATGTCCTCACATCACAAGGACCGCGACCTTCATACTCAGATTGAAGACCTGTTAATGGCACTCAGCGACTTACAACGCCAACAAGCCGATTTGACACGTGAATTGCAACAGGAGAGAGAGGACCGTGAAGAAGATCATGCCTTGGCCAAGGAAATGTTGAGCCTCATCCAAGAAATGCCAGCTGAAACACCGACAGAATTGATCAACAAGGCCAAGGCACGTTTTGAACCTAGCGTGCCAAGGCGTATTTCAATCACCCAAACCAAGCTCCAACTAAACGACGATGTCGCCCGATGGAAGGAAATGCACGAGGTGGAAGCCGGCCGTTGTTTGGACCTGACCCGTCGCATCGACGATTTCGAAAAAGAGAACTCGTCTCTGAAAGAACAATTACGAGAAGCCCGAGGCCGGATTCAGGATGGCTATCGCGATCGACAGCGACTCGAGCGCATGAACCGAGAACTACGTACCATTAAAACACCCACTTCAGCTTCAGCGACACCACCAGATACGTCCCCTTCATCTGCGACTGATTATGGAGAGGCGCACTCCCCCACGAATGGTCTGCGTGAGCTCAAGCTCACCCGCACCAACTCCACGAAGAGCCCCACCTACAGCAAACGATCCAGTAGCCTAGGTCTCCAAAACGTGTTGGCAACCGAGAACAATAGACCGGCTGGCGAAGAGGCCTTGCTCATGGAACTGGTCACTTCCAAGACTGCGGAGGCAGTCGCAAAGCAGGAGCTTGAGGAAGTGAAGGGCAAGCTCGAGTCATTACGAAAGATGATCAGTCCATCCCAGGCGGCCAGGGCAGAGAACCGCCATTCCTTCATTGGGCTTTCGCCATCACGAATGAGCCTTGCTAAAGCTGCCACAGAACCGCCAAAGCAAGTGATGACACCCCCTGCCACCAACACCGGGGGAGGGGGCTTCTTCAGTGGATGGGGTCGACGGGCCAATAATGAAGCCCCAGCATGATAGGGGTTGAGAACTACAGGTAACGATATTGAAGAGCCTGCTTGTATGAAACTTGCAGCTGCCCATTACAATGGGTTGTCATATTGGATTGTCGGAGTGATGTTTAGGAGCTTGTTGATTCTGTATCTGAGTACATAGCGATATTCCCCCTTTTGAGAGCACATACCTGGAGATCTCATGAAATGCATAGAACTTAATTGCTTGCATCCCGGAACATCACGCCATTCTAGACAAATAAATACCACACGATAAGTGAGACAAAATGTTCGTATTTGTAGATCCGGCACTTCTCGGAAGCTGCCGAACGCGAGCGATAACCGTCCACGTTTCTATGCGATCGACACATTGTACAGCCAGTATTAACTTAACTTATAAATTAGAACAAATGCCAATCACTCGACTCTTTCCATCTGTATGTCTTTGTGAACCCCTTTTATTGATAAACAGTGCCTGGAAAACACTTGGAGTCTGGGCAAGACCCAACATGCAATATCTCCAGCCTGCGATTGGCCCGATCAGCTCGATAGCCCTGAAGAGAAACCAGACTACGGCGCCTTGAAAGCCGAGCCAAGCCGCTACGCCTCACGCGAAAAATAGAAAATGGCGAGGCTCCCAGATTATCTCTTCGCGTTTTGTATGCTTCTTTCGCCGTGATGGACTCTCTCGTGGCGCTGCCGGGGTTGTTTGGCTCTCCGGGGCGCCGTTTTGCTGTTGCGGCTCTTCTCCTCTTGCTTGTGTTTTTGATTGTTCCTTATTATAGAGAGCAGGCTATCGCTGTTGTGCCATTACGCGCCAAATTGACAGAGTAATTGCATGCCCCGTTTCTTCTCTTGTGTTATTACTGGTTTCTCAGCGCTTTCTGACTTATGCTAGACCTATCGAGGTTCCCGTTGATCCTTTTCCGAGTGATTATGCGGGCCAACAGCCTATAGACTCACCGCAAGTCATCAATGACCCCTATCCAGACTATAATAGTTTGCAATGGATCTCCGCGACGAAAGGATCGTATCAGCCATGCATTGGGCCCCATGGACGACTTCTCAGTCGTCAAGAGGAAGACACGATGATGAGCGGCTACCATTGGAACATCTCAGGTGTGACAACAGATACAGGAAAGGTCGTTTAAAAGGAACCTAATCGTGAATGTAGATTTCCCCACGCCCATTTTTGGGTCATACGAGTCATGGAATCTAAATCGCAGTCTTTGCGCCGATCGCCACTCTCGATATAGTGCTTACGGATATACCGAGGGAAACGAGACATCTCGAATGCACGATTGGCATAGTGAATCATTTAGATCTGGCGAGGCAGCCGAAATCGACTGGGAGCATGTGGATTGGGCCCAGTTACAACAGGAATGCCTGCAGCGCAATGCCCTTCGATATATTACGACCGAGCCAAATGTGAAGAGTATCTGGGGTCTTTACAAGTCGCTCGACCCGGAGATGCATAAGACGCCGCCTCCGGAATCATCTCTTAAGCATTTGGAGGAAACAAGAAAAGCAGCCCAGCCTAAGCCGAAGCCTCGGACGGGTGTTATTTTGCGCTCGTGGATTGGTATGGAGTATACCGAGAACGATTTGTACAACATTCGGTCTATGATCATGGAGCTGTCTCTCTACTCGGGCGGAGAGTACGAGGTTATTCTCCTAGTCGACTGCCAGGACAAGCAATTGCCCAAAGAGAAGGATGAGGCTGCCTGGACCGCATTCAAAGAGAAGCATTTGCCCCAAGAACTGCGAGGATTGGCTGTCTTTTTCAATGACAAAATGCTCAAGGACTGGTACCCTGAGATTGATGTCCATGTGTATGTGTTCTCTCTGAGAAAAAGAGGCTTGTTCCACTAACTCCCTACTAGAGCGATATTGCAATATTTCCAGCCCACACAGATCTTCTCACGGCTGCACCCTCAGTACGAATACATCTGGCAGTTTGAGATGGATGCACGGTATACCGGGCATATGTACGACCTCTTACACCAAGCAACAGAGTTCGCGAAACAGCAGCCCCGGAAATATCTATGGGAACGTAACTCCTATTTCTACATTCCCGCCGTCCATGGCACCTGGGAGGAATTCACCAAAAAGATAGACCAGGAAATGCCTGGACATGACAGTATCTGGGGCCCTCACCCTGCGGAGGGAATCGAGATCGAAGGACAATCTAATTTGCCACCCGTTCCACATCCAGAAGAAGAGACCGGAATATGGGGTGTAGGGGAAGAAGCCGAGCTCATTACCTGGCTACCCCATTTCGATCCGACTGGTACGGACTGGCCCTTCCGAGACCGGGTCTTCAATTTTCCCCAAGAACAAGAGACGCCCCGACGAGCTGCGGTCGTAGCTATGTCTCGCGTCTCGGCGCGGCTACTTCGCCTTTTGCACCATGATAAAGTGAAAATGGGAATTGGGCTCGCTTCGGAGATGTCGCCTATATCTTGGGCTTTGTACTATGGTCTGAAGGCTGTTCAGATTCCTCACCCGATATACCATGAGTCCAAGTGGGATCCACAGATATTGGATCGCCGGGCCAATCCGGGTGAGCCTGGAAAGGTCAATGCTGGAATCGACAGTATCTGGAGTTGGGACAAGCATAATGATATCATTTACAACACGACTTTCATGTTCAACTCGAAGTTTTCAGAGAAGTTGTATAGAGCCTGGATGGGCTTTGATGGCGCCGAAGAGGTACGTGATTTGCCTTGGACCAAACGTTCGTTTTTCTTTCTAACGGCAAACAGTGGGAAAAAGAGAATAGTCGACTTTGTCTTCCCCCTATTTTCCTACATCCAGTCAAGAACCTGGAATCGAAGAAGAGAAAAGTGGGCTGAGTCGAGGTCAAGTTTGCTGAGAATAATAGAGAGATACCCATGCATGACAAATGTTCATTTGTAGAAGGCGGAAAAGAGGTGCAGCACAACCTAAGAAGGCTCCATTCGAATCCACTTGTTTCTGAAAAAAACAAATCCTCCTCGCAGGGTTGATGGCTTCGAAGTAAATCAAGGCGTAATCAACAAATTCAATCATGTACATGTAAACAGATCTAGCTACTCAAACCTGATTGCGCAATTTCAATCACATTGGAGTCTGTAACAACGGTCTGAAGTCTATGGCGATCCCGAATAATGGTCTCCACAACTGCAGAAAAGGTTCAATTTGATGAGATCGCTACAATTGTGCAATGCGTGATCAAGTATGAAATTCAAACAAATGATCTTCTTCATTGAGGAGAATAATAATGTTAGCTCAGCCACCGAGTTAGGCTAATTCAAGAGATGCGAAATTGTCGTATTTGTTGGTTTTTAGGGCCTAGAATTGAGAGGTCCCGATCTAGATGCTTGGCGGAGGCAAAAACTTTTCTATAATTACATGTATGTACCTCGGGCATTTTATCAGATAGGCAGATGTGAAGATGTGCAGTTGTTCAGTAATCAGATATTGATGTCCGGCAGACTCTCCATATTTTTGAGAAATAAGAGCTGAAACAGCCGAGGACTGGTATGCTAGCAGTGCAAATTGTGTTTATGCCAACGTTATGCAACTTTTGCAGAACATTCGCCCCTGCGTGCTGCGCTACTTCAATAGCTTCAGAACTAGTTTGGTCTGATTCAGATCCGAGGCGCTCCCACTTTCCCGCTTCCAGGATTAAAAAATCTACACATGCGGCTCTAGCCCTGCAGAGCTTGGCATTGCGTGTTTTCAAGAACAGTGTTCAATAGTTAAGGCTGACAGGATCCGTGGAATGAGGCGGAGACAATCGATCTGTACCTATCATTCCTATGGAGACCTCGTGTGGTTCCCCCGATATAAAGAAGCCCCGTTTTCTCTCAGACATTCAACGGATAAATTGCCCGGTTGGGACTTCACCGGAGGCGCCGAGATTAGGGCTCGTTTCACTCCAGCCAACTTTCGGAATGGGGAAATCGACAGCTGAACCCCCGAAATGCACTGGCTGAGTGGATTTAGACCGAGATCTACGAAGCCATCGTGCGAAATAGATAACCTTAACACGTGAGACTGTTCTCCACGCTCAATAGGGACATTGGTACCGAAGCCGTAACAAAACTGGCGGGCTGCCCCGGCTCAGGATGTTTTTCATTTCAATCTTCATTGGGGTTGTTCTCATTCATTTATAACTATGAGGTTCCTTTTGTTTTTCACTGTTTTGGCTCTACTGATCGTGGGGCTACACGCGTCTGAGCCGGGTGCGACCACATTCCCTTCCTGCGCAGTATGTATACTTCTTCAAGAAAGTCAAGTTTGTGGCTGACAGGTCCTAGCTTGCCTGCGACAAAGCATTGTTCTCGGACTGCTCCCTGAGCAATAAGACATGCTTCTGTGAGAGCAACACACGCCCGACCGCTCTGCTCGACTGTGCCGCCAGCAACTGCACGACAAAGGAGTACTTTAGTGAGTTTCACCAGTGTTTGATCGTCTATCGCATAGCCTAGTTCTAACAGTCTCAGCCACGAGACGACTCTATGAGCAGAAATGTGACATCACACCCCTCAAAGGCCCTTCTGTGGTCGAGGGCGCAACTTTAGTCCCTCTCATTCTCGCCACGTTTTTCTTCGTGGCGCGAATTGTGGCCAAGAGCAGCGGTCTGGCTGGTGGATGGGGATGGGATGATTATACGATCATTATTTCATTCGTGCGTACCACTTGTCATGTCCTTGGGTGCGATGTTAACGGTCTTGCAGGTTCTCGGCATTGCCATCTACGCCTTGAATAGTTACAGTAAGCCTACCCCCCATGTGGAATTTGACAAGAGGTACCAACAAAATAGTGATCCGCTACGGCTTCGGTCGGAATATCTGGGATGTCCCATTCGACGACATCACCGAGTTCTACAAGGTTCGTCTCCCCGTTTGCAGCCCATTGCTAAGCTAACAAACGCAGTTTTTCCAAGGTCTCGCCGTGATGTACAAGCTTCAGATATCTCTGGCCAAGATCTCAGTCTGCCTTTTCCTGCTGCGGATTTTCCAATCCCGCACGTTCCGCTATATGGCATATGCACTCATCGGCATCAACGCTGCCACTGGCATCACTTGGGCCTGTGTGGATTCTTTCCGTTGCTTGCCGACCCACTTGACATGGACTGGCTGGATGAATGAGGAAGAAGGACATTGCATTGACTTTATCTCTTCGATTCTTGTCAACTGTCTGGTCAACATCTTTGTCGACTCAGTCATGATTGTCATGCCGGTATATGAGGTCGTTCAGTTGCAGTTGCCTCTGAAGAAGAAGCTTACTGTGGCACTGATGTTTGTTGTGGGCTCACTGTATGCATTCCCCCTTGTGTCCTTGCTGAGCTTCTGAGTATTTTGCTGACCGTTGCTATAGCCTTACTATCATTGCCATTATCCGAGTCGTCGTCTTCTGGAACCACCGCTGGGGTGCCAACCAGACCCTCGGTCTATACCCTCTCATCCACTGGTCTGTCATTGAGACTCAGATTGCCGTCATGTGTGCCTGTCTCCCTGCATTCAGAGCCCTGATCGGTCGCTGGTTCCCTGGCCTTCTGGGAGGCTCTCGGGGCCGAACATATCCATCGAATGCGGCGGAATATGTTAGGCAAACCGAGGGTAACAGCAATATCAACAAATCTGTCAGCTACTCGGTGAATTACGCGTCGCGCTCAGAGAATAGTGTGGTAGAGTTGGTGGACGTGGATAGGAAATACGGTGGTCATTCCTAGTTCTTAATAGAGCTGTTGTACCGTCAAATAACTTACATAATATTACAAAAGATATTCCGAGAGAAGGACCAAGCATCTGATATAAGTATGTAGTGTAGCACCGGCAAAACCGTGCCCGGTTTAGAAGAACACCATCTTGTTCTACCCTATGTCCTCAATATCATTGTTTATATCTTGACGCAAACCATTGGTAGTAGAGGAGAGGAAGGAAACAGAAATATAGTACAAAGGATATCATTTACACCATAAATAAGGGTACTGGCTCGGGTTAGGAAGCATATAGGGCAGAAAACTAGAGCTTCAAGGATACGTTAGTTGCACCGCTCATATGGCAAGGAATATTAACTGGCAGCACATTTCTCATTTCCTTGTTGCACCTGAGAAAGGTACATTGGAAAATTACAAAGTGTGCAAATAAATTGGGGTTGGTGCTCAAACCATCTGAGACTTTGAAATGAGCAGGGGGCAGTGAACCAGCAAAGGAAAAGAAAACACAAAAGGCGACGCAATGCCTGGAAAAAAGAAAGTGTCCCAAGCCAACCCCAGACTGTGCAGAATCACTTCAGAGGGCCTCTCCATTTATGCAGTCTCGGCTCGGTTCATAGCGCGGCTGCGTCATCCTGCTGGCCATTGTCCTAGTGCTCATTCTTGGCGGGGCCCTGCTCCTCCTCGTCCTCCATGATATCAAGCTTCTGTCGGAGACGAACAAAACGCATGCGAGCGGCAGTTGCTTTGATGCCGAGCTGCTGGCAAACGATGGCAAAGTCGACCTGCGGATGACAAATCTCAAGTTAATCATATTTCATGAAATTAAGATAGTGCTGTAAGCTTACCTGGGCGTCAAGAGACTTGAGGCACGTCCAAAGAAAGAGGAGGTTCTTGTCGGAGTCAGACTTCGAAGGGCTTTTACCGGCAGAGGTTGAAGCCTTCGTGACCTTCTTCGGGGTTGCAACTTTGGGTCCCATTTTGGAGTGGGTAATAAATGACTGAGTACGATCTTCGCTTAGATATATCTGTAGAGGGATAATCAGGCGTGGAAACCAGAAGCATGAAAGTGTTTGCTGTGGAAGGAAATAAAGAGAGAGAGAGGGAGACGAGGATGAAAGTCTTTTTTATGTCTGAAGTGCTGAGCAAACAACGATGTTGAGGAATCTCATGTGAAGAACCCCAGGGAAGCTGGATGGGATCAGTTCAATCACCTCATGTGAGAAAGCTGTTCTCTGGGATAGTGGCTGGTCTCACCACATATTTTGTAGCATATCTACATCGCTATTTTTCTTATTCGACAAACACGACTCACTCAAAAGCAGACGGACATATACATAGTAAGCAAAATGCAAGCAGTCTCTGCTACTACACTTTTCGTAAGGCCATGTCGACTCAGTGATGGATCATTTAAATTATCTGATCTGCAAAAAAGCAAAAGCAAAAGCAAAAGCAACGCAAACGCAGAAACAAAAGCCAGAAAACATAACCAGCCATGTCAGTTCTCCACAGAACCCTATGATATGGGACCTCACTTCCTCCTTGTAAACGGACATTCAGCCCTCATCGGCCTGTTGGACTCATAGTTGAGCTGCCTCATCGTCCTCCAGCTCCTCCTTCACCTTGCGCTGCTCGTGGCTCTCGCTCTCAGGCTGACCATTGTCCTCAAGCTCAGTCTTAGCGGTGCCCTTCTGTACCTCATTGTCCATAGCTTCGATCTTGGATTTCAGACGCATGTAGCGCATACGGGCGGCATTGGTCTTGATGCCGAGGCCTTGAGCAACTGCCGGGAAGTCAAACTGTATGTGGACAACGTCAGATAATATTTCATCAGGAAACGATACACTTTTGCCCTTACCTGAACATCTGCAGCCTTGAGACAAGACCAAAGAAAGAGGAGGTCCTTGTCGATGTTGATGTCCTTGGGCTTTGTGGCCTTGCTGGGAGTGCCTTGGGCAGAAGAGGGCTTGGTAACCTTCTTGGGAGTGAGGGTTTTGGCCATTTTGGCGTTCGTGAGGGAACAGCGTAGAAAGTCCTGTAGGAAACTTTTGGAATGGGTAAAATGATGGGATGGAAGGGATAAAGCTGCTTGGCTTGGAAAGCTAAAATATGTTTGGTTGGGGGAAAAGGAAAGAGAAGTTCGATGAGGATGAGGCTGATGCTTTATAGCGCTGAGAAACGACGGCGAGGACTGTTGATACTATTACTACTCTCGCGAGAGTAGGAAGGATATGAATTATGAACAAGCTGTAAACTCCTGGTTTCTCACTATACAAAGCCCTCATGCAGTAACGCCCTCAATGATTACTTTGATCACACTCTCCTTTCCCTGCCGCACTAGTTCAAAAGCATCCTCAGCCTGTTCGAACTTGTATCGATTAGTGATAAGTCGCTTCACATCAATCTTGCCACTGGAAATGAGATCAACTGCTGTTGGGTAGCATCCGACTGTGTAGCGAATAGAGCCTCTGATGGTCAAATCGCGAATGCAGGCAGTGGTGATGGGGAAGACGACATTCTAACAGCAAAGTGAGCATTATCCCATAACCACAAGATGTAGCATCCAACTCACCTCTCGTCCCATTCCAGCTTGCACGTAGGTGCCCCCTTTCTTGGTAAGATGAACGCCTGTTTGGATACATGCCTCCGCTCCTGTGGCTTCAAGTACCACATCCGGCCCTTCGCCCAGATCGAACTTCTCCTTCATTATCCGTGCCAGCTCCTCGCTCCAAGCACAGCTGTCCTTCCCATCTGGCTTAGGGGGCGGCACAAATACATCGTCGGCACCAAATGTACGTGCAAAGTCCGCACGCGACTGGCTGATATCAACACCGATCACTTTTCGAGCTGAGTACGCCTTGCTCACTGCCTGACAGAGCAGACCGATAGGCCCACATCCAAATACGACGATCGTCTGATTCGGTCTCACGTTGCCTACTTTGGTGATCTGAACTGCTACTGCGACTGGCTCGACCAGTGCACCCTCTTCAAGGTCCATGTGGGATGCCAGCGGGTAGCAGAAGTCGGCCTGGGTGATGTAGTATTTGGAGAGGGTCCCATCATGGGGAGGAGTTGCTGCAAAGACTGTGTCCGGACACAGATTATACGAGCCGCTCCGACAATACTCACAGCTTGGCACTGTCAACCTAGGCACACGACAAGGTCGACACGATGCCACTTACTGTCTGCATGGCACGCCTGGTTCGATCGCGACTCGATCTCCGATTTTGAAGTTCTTGACTGCAGATCCGACCTCTACAACGGTGCCCGAGCTTTCATGCCCGAGAACAATCGGAGATTCAAGGACGAAGTCTGTATGTACCGAGTCAGTCTTTTCTTCGTCAATTTTTGCTGTACTTACCTCCAATTCGTCCTCGCTGCCAGTAGTGCACATCACTTCCACAGATTCCCGTCTGCGCAATCTGGACTCGTACGTCCCATGGATCTTTCAAAGTTGGAACTGGACGGTCTTCAAAGCCGACATCCTTGACAGCTCGAAGGACGAATGAGGGGTTTGTTTGCTGTAGGTTGTCCATAATCAGGTTGGGAATCAGGACTTGGAAATTGTTGAAGCATGAGACATCGCGGCGGCTTGCCTTTTACATTATTCTTCAGCTTGTGTACTTTGCAGATGTATTCCCCCGCCGTATGACACTTCACCCCACGCGGAGCACCCGCTCCGCTGACGGAGGATCCACCCCGCTCACAATGCCAAGTCTTTCTTGCACTCCAAAGTTATCTGCTTTCTCTACTGGTGGTTTGGCTTTGGAGTTCGGCACAAATTGTAAGCGTGGCAGAGTTAGACCCGGTCATCTCGACTGTGAATCAGTGAGAGTGACCCGAAATGCGATGAACAGTCCAAAATATGTACAGATCCCATGCTGGGCGCTTAGGTTGTAGTTTTGTATAGAACTTCATCTCTAGACGCAGGAAGTATCGGACCACGTGCTGTTTCGCAAGATCTAGCAGGCTTAAGCTTTAATTTCGCTGTAATCTTATTGCTCTATCGACAGGTGTACCCCCCATCAACTACAACATCACACCCCGTTGTGTATGTACTAGCATCACTTGCGAGATATAGATAGACGCCCTTCAGTTCCCGAGGATCCGCATCTCGCTTTAGAGGTGTGAGACTGTACCATTCCTCCTTCATCTCAAAAGGACAATCTCCACTCATCGCAGTGTCAACATAGCCAGGGCTCACGCAATTGACACGGGCAAAGCCAGCCCATTCCACAGCGAGCGACTTGGCCAAATGAATGACACCTGCTTTACAAGCATTGTAGCATGCCTATGGACAGTCAACACTCTTCTCCCAAAACCATCGAGTCGCTCACCTGTTGTTGTGGGACATTGGCTGCATGTCCTGACATGGAGGCTGTGAAAATCATATTCCCTGATCCTTGCTTTCGGAATATCGCACCAGCAGCTCGAGCACTGTAGTACGCGCCTGAAAAATCCACATCCACCACGCGCTGCCAGTCTTCCAACTTGTCATCTAAGCCGCCTGCTTTGGAGGGAACCCCTGCGTTGGCAATCATCACGTCGAGTCTACCAAAGTCACGCACCACTGCTTCGGTTGCGGCTTGGACCTGCAGGAATGCAATTAGGAAATTTTCTTCTTATTCTTTAGATTGACAAGACGTCGGCTAACCTCGTCAAAATTTTGCACAGAACACTTGTATGCCTTCGATTTTACTCCAAATTCGTCCGCGAGAGAAACAGCCAGCTGGTCGGCTTGAGGGGAGTTGTTATACCACAGAGCAATGTCGGCACCAGCCTCTGCCAAAGCCCGAGAAACCTGATATCCAATTCCACCAGAGCCGCCTGTGATGATTACAACTTTCCCGTGCATCTGGAACATTTTGAAAACGCTGTCCGGTAGCGCTGGGGCTGGGCGACGGATGCTCTGCTTGTGAACCATGTTGGACGTGACAGTGGGAGAGGGAAGGGCTGGTGTGGATGTTTCTTTTTGATCAAAATACCATTCCTCCCACCCAGTGATTCATATAGGTTCTCAGAAGACGACCCCGGTGTCCAGCCGCATTGTTGCTGTCCGGACATGGAGACATTCGTCCGTCGAATCCAACAGTGTCACTGTAATATTACTCGTGGAAGCTCCCATCGAGGTCCATCTCGGAATTCCAAGTTACGAGTGGTCCGATCTTCATGTCGGATCCCGTCCGGGACGGACACAGTCTCCGTCGACCGGACATGGCGATCCGCGCGGGGACAAAGAAAGACGGCAGAGCCCAAAGACAGGAGGAGGTGTCTTAACGTCATGCTGTAGCGAATGGACCGATTACCCCACGGGGAAGACATGCGATGCAGGTCAGACCTGCTCCACTCCCATCTAGGCCAGTTAGCTGATTCTGTCTATGCTGAGGCGCCATTGGCCTTCTATCCCTGCATGCCGAGGAGGTAGACCGGATATATGAGAGTCCTTGTCCCTCTGAATGCTCATCGGGTTTTGATTCCAATCTGCATCTTTGACCCGGTACCCATACTACCATGAAAAACCAAGATATCGTTGGTGAGGCACTGGCTTCAGTCCTGCCTCAATATGATCGTCCTTGGTTCAGAACACCGCACCTCTTAGAACTCAATCTCATTCTCATCATTCCCTTGCTGTCATCAGCTGTGGCTGGATATGATGGTAGGTAAAAATTCTCCATTACCTGAAGAATTGGGTAGCTCATCATGGATAGGATCCCTCATGAATGGCCTCCAATCTATTTCCGAATGGAAGCAGTATTTCGGTAACCCATCGGGTTCAATACTCGGTGTCGTCAATGCAGCGCAGTCTATTGGAAGTGTGATCTCGTTGCCCTTTGTTGGAATCTTGTCCGATCGTATTGGAAGACGCTTGACTCTGTTGTCGGGTGCCATCGTGATTGTCATTGCGTCAATTATTCAGGCTGCATCGGTGCAGTATGGAATGTTTGTATTTTCTCGTGTCTTGGTTGGCATTGGCTCCATGCTAGTCGTGCAGCCCTCTCCGATGCTCATTACAGAGCTGGCATACCCGACTCATCGAGGCAAGTATACCAGTGCTTTCTGGACTATGTACTATCTTGGTGCCATATTGGCTTCGTGGACAGCCTATGGTACCCAAAAGCATATGGCATCTTCAGACTGGAGCTGGAGGGTCCCCTCGATCATTCAAGCTGGATTTCCCATTGTCCAAATCTTACTCTGGTGGTTGGTCCCAGAGTCACCTCGGTGAGTTATATTTTAGGAGAGCCCGCATGAACAGTATGCTGACATATATAATTTAGCTGGCTAATTGCGAATGGAAAGAGAGAAGAGGCCGAGGAATTACTCGCTCGTTTTCACACAGCCGGAGATATATCGCATCCTTTGATCCAATTCGAGATGGCTGAGATCGTCCGCACCATTGAAATGGAAAGCCAGGCTGCGGAGACCAAATGGTCATCTCTAGTCAAGACTCCAGGTAATCGAAAGCGCACTTTCATTGCAGTTTGTGTGGGTGCCTTTGCGCAATGGAACGTGAGTGTTTTCTCGGTCGCACCAGTGTTGTCGTCGACTAATCTCATGCCATATAGGGTGTTGCGGTTGTATCTTACTACCTCACCCTCGTCCTCGACACTGTCGGGATCAAAGACTCAAATACTCAGACTCTCATCAACGGCCTATTGCAAATATTCAACTTTATTGCAGCGGGAAGTGGTGCCCTTCTTGTCGATCGACTTGGTCGTCGGACATTGTTCTTATGGTCGGCAGCAGGCATGCTCGTTTCGTTCGTGATCTGGACTGCATGCTCTGCCGTGTTTAATAGTACGCAAGCCAACGCGCTAGGCTCGACGGTGATCGCATTTGTGTTCATCTTCTACTTTCACTACGACATCGCTTATACACCACTTCTCCTCGGTTATCCGACCGAGATCTTCCCTTACTCCATTCGCAGCAAAGGGCTGACTGTGGAATTGCTGAGTGTCTATAGTTCACTTATTGTGTTAGCATTTGTGAACCCGATCGCACTTGATAATATCGGGTGGCATTACTATATCTTCTTCTGCTGCTTTGATGTTGTGGTGCTGGTTGTAACTTGGTTTGCCTTCCCGGAGACCAAAGGATACTCCCTTGAAGAGATCGCCGAGGTGTTTGATGGTCCCTCGCCTGTGACCAGTGGAGCTGTATTTGATAAAACAGTGAAGTTTGATGGGAAAGGAGAGCATATTGAGCATGCTGCCTAGTTAGTTTCTTTTGCTGGCGTATCGTGAGGACTTGTATACTTAATTTGTTACAATAGGATGGTAATCTCTTTGCTCTGCATGATTCCTCATTTGATAATTAGCATATGCCGTCTTTATCTATAGAAGTGGTCTTATACTTAAGTATAAGGTCAACTAAAAGCTATCATTGGCAGTGGTAAACTAACCCAAGCGTTTATTGGGAAGAGCCTGGCTACATAATTTCACTTCCTGCTCAAACCATCTGACTAGCCAAGCAGGCAAATCACAAGAAATCCGGTTTTCCGTGTTTGACGCGCAAGTCGGACATCGTCGCCCGCGCGGACAACAGCCTCCGGTCGGAGTTTGACCCGATGAGGGGGACACAACGTAAGGTTTCGGGCGTCAAGTTCAGGCGATTATCTTCATATATTTACATTTTATACATTTGAAACCCCTGAAGCACGCCAAAATGGTCCTTTCACAACCCCCAAATCAGCATGTCATGAAAGCGTTCGACCTCACGGGCAAGGTTGCCCTGATCACAGGTACGACATACGCCATTTGCACAAATATCTCTAATAATTTGCAGGCGGAGCTCGCGGAATCGGACTAGAAGTCTCGAAAGCATTGGCTGAAGCTGGAGCTAATGTAAAATGCCCTTTCCCTCTGTCGCCAGAACTCCAAGCTAACAGATGATCAAGGTCGCCCTGATCTATAACACTTCCAAGACCGCCGATGACATTGCAGCGAAGATTGCAAGCGCCAACAACGTACGCGCAGCAGCATATCAGGCTAATGTGGGCATTCAATCTGAGATTGAGGCCGCCGTGCAGCAGGTCGCGAAGGATTTTGGTAAACTCGATATCATGGTTGTGAACTCGGGTATTGTTTCGTCTATTGCCGCTGAAGACTACACTACCGATCAGTGGAGCGAAATTATGAAGGTCAATCTGGACGGTGCTTTCTATTCTGCTCAGGCGGCTGGACGCATTTTCAAGGCCCAGGGCTATGGGAATGTTATCTTCACAGCGTCGGTCAGTGCGACTTTGGTTAATGTGCCCCAGAAACAGGCTGCGGTAGGTGTTCCGATTATAGCTGGTTGATTTTGCTAACTATTGGCAGTACAATGCGTCAAAGGCAGGTGTTGTGCAGCTGGCCAAGTGCTTGTCCGTCGAGTGGGTTGACTACTGCCGAGTGAACTGTATCTCGCCTGGATTCATTGCTACCGACATTCTTGACATTCATCCTAAGGAATGGCAGGAGAAGTGGTTCAGCATGATCCCTGCTCAGAGAATGGCAGAATGTTACGAGTTAAAGGGGGTGAGTATTTACAAATCTCATTGAGAAATTTACTAACTGTCTTAAGGCTTATGTGTTCTGCGCCTCCGACGCTTCCAGCTATATGACTGGTGCCAACCTTGTTATTGATGGCGGATATACCTTGCCTTGAGGTACAATGTGGTCTTTAGCCAAAGTAAATAACAAATTAAAGCCTAATTACCTACAATAGATGTCATAAACGTGTATACAGTGCCACTGATGAAGTTTTGTACAGTACACGAAAGCCTCGCACTCCTTTTTCATCTCTTTCTGCCCATTTTCGAGTTCCTCGGGTTAATTATGTAGGTTGTATAAAGATGTGTGTGTGAAAGGCCTTATGGCCTATGACTGGTGCTCCATGTAATAGGTGCCCCTGGGGCTTTCATATATCCATTTCTCCATGGAGACAGGAGGCAGAAGCTTAAACACACTTTATACACAAAGTATACAGGTGTTCCTATAGACCAGATAAATCTACTCAAAGCCCGGCAGTTGATTCATAAAGTCCAAAATGGTAGATTCTTGCCTGCAGACTGTTAATACTGACTGGAATATATCTGTAGCAGAACACAAAGACTTACAGTGTGGAATCCGTGCCGTCCAATTGCGCCATTTCCAATGTTGGCCACATCAATGGGTACAGATTTGCGAGTTGCGTTTGCGGCGACTCTTCTGTTGGACCCCAACCATCAACAGAAGGATCAAAGTATGACCCACACAGAGACCGAATAACTCCCAGACAACGAGAAGCTGTGGGATTAAGCCGTGTCATTGATTCAAGCACATGCATCGCCTGGGTTATTTGATCGCGCCAGCCTGTTGCAAGCGCACATTGTGGGTCGTTGCGTAGACAGATGACTGGGATTAGAACTGCCTGGAACAGAAAATACAGTGCGTACCAGCAGGCCATCATGCTTTTCTGCTCCTGTGCCCAGAATGATGAGATAAGTTGTACTGACTCCCGCGCTGCATCTAAGCAGCGCTGGATTGCAATTTCCACTTGCATGCCATTCTCTTGAACAGTAGATGCTCCTCGTTCTGTGCGAACCATCAGGCGCCCTACTAGAAACGGGCGGTACATTAGAATACGGAAGTTCCGATATCGCCAACATACAATGGAGTGACAGAGTCGGAACTTTGGTGTTTGGACAACGTTCTCTTGGAAGAATGGCGGAATTCTAGCGAGCCAGTGTCCAATCAGTCGGTCATCCAACTCGATAAGCTCATTTGCTGATGGAAATGGCGATGATATGATCCTGGAGTAGATCTGACTCGAGGCCATATGGAACGTTGCCTGTGCTCGTAGATGGGTGTAAACAGTAGTTTCGTTGGCTGGCTGTGGTATTTGCTTCGTTCCAGACGTGACGTCCTGGGTACGAAAGTCAGAGACACCAGCATCAGTCATATGGAGGAGTAACTCACACTGTCATGTACGTTCAAAGGAAGTTCAACATCAATTCCATCGTCGGGGAAATCAAGAGGTCGGGAGAAGGTGATGATGGCGCCAACGTCGAATATATACAGGCAATACCACACCCGCCGCCTCATTTCAATGGTAAGCAGATTGGTCTCCCAGGTCGGAAATTCTTTATGCAGACCAATTCCCATTGCAATGCGACGTGCTAGTCCCATATAGTTATAGCCAGAGTTTGGCTTATTTCTCTTCTGCATATAATTTGAGATGAGAGTCAAGGCTTGTACAAGTAGCAGGTTTCCCGTCTCCAGCATATCGATAGAAAGTCGTGCCTTGGCAGCTTCAAATAGACCAAGGTCTACATCAGTAGGTTGGGTTGACGCAGTGAATGCACCCACTGCGGCCAAAACAAACAGTAGGACCTGCCAGGCATTACCTGTGGGTCGAGGAATGACTTCCATGAACTGGGCCCGGAATTTAGCCTCGTGTACTATAGGATAGGATTGGTGGTACAATGAAAAGTATGCATCCACAAAGGGTTCTAGTTGGGAGAGAGATGTCAGGGAGAACGGAATGCTACAAGGCTGCCGGCTTGATCCTTCAGGGTACGGCCTTGAATTATAGTCTTCGCTGTTCGATTGGGTGTCTGTTATCCGCAGTAATGCGGCTCCAGATGCGACGCCTACCTCGATGTTAGAAAAGTAGCTCATAAACTTGTTCCGGGCCATACCTAGATAGCCGCTTTCATTTGAACTACTTGTCAGACTAGCCATACCGTCGACAAACCTATCGCCTGTGGCCTTTCCCGTCCGTTCATCCCATTCAAAGTTACTGGATGACGGGGGAGATTCCAAGGTTAAGCCTGATGGCCCGAGGGGGCGAGGCTCGGAGGGCCCTAGTGGCTGCCTTTCTGGTGCTCGCCCTGAAGGGCCCGTGAAAGGCAGTATGGGCGCATTTGGAGGCCTGCTTGGAGTGTAGTTTTGAGATGCGATATTGGGAGTAGTGACCGCGGCAGACCCAGTCCGACCGCTAGATACTAGCCCGGCATTCCGAAAATGCTGTGCATCAGAGTCTCTCGGGGAATGCAGCACTGCTCTTTCAGGTCCTCCTGACTCTGATGCGAGAGCATGATCCAAGTTTTGCTCATCCGGAACAAATCGCTGCAGCAATGCTTTTGTTCGGGCCAGCTCGCTTTCCACCTCGCTCAGGTAGCGTCGAGTCAGAGGCGTTTTGGTTTGCCTTTCATAGACACATCTCCGACCAAATTTGTGACATAGGACACACACTGGGACAATTCGGTCACACTGCAAGTCGGTCAGCTTCTGTAGGGAGAGCTTCCAGTTCTTGGCGGCTTACCTTGGACTTCCTCCGGCGGCATTCCTTGCATGCTTGCTCTGCTATGGGGCGCTGGCGGCTTTGTACATCAGCCCTTGGGCTCTGTGTGGGCGATTCAGTAGCAGACATGAGAGCTTGCAAACACTCTGTACATCGTACAAGTACATCATACAGTGCGTCTCGAGGTTGCGGGGAGCTGAGTGGATACGGAGAAGGTCCGATGGAACGGACACCTCAATTTGAAGGCATAAACTATCGTAAGTATCCATTTTACAAGCATTCCTCTTCGATTTCAGTCAATTTATATGGATTTGCGCGTGAAACAGCTCGTCCTATACAGCTAGAGAGGCGGTCGAATAAAGAGAGTCTAATTAATTGACGCGTTTTTGGGTAGGGTGGCGGCTCGGTAGTGAAATACCTTATAACTTAGCTATTTCGGATTCTTGTGGTCAAATGTTATAAAGTGAGGATTCAGAATAGAAGTTTTAATACGAATGCCTAACTCGAATGCGATCAGGCTTTGTAGATTATATATAGTGAAGAATAGTCTCGAACTGCCATCCCGGACATCCGGCGTGTGAGCAATCAAAAATGCATCCCTGGATATGGCTTTTTATCCCTTCCCCCAAAAGCCAGAGCAAAATTGAGAGAGGGGAGAACGCTGCCTGGTTTTCAATCCGCAACGACCTTACTCGTATTTGCTTATACTAGGAGGAAGGTCCTCAATGTGAGTTCCCCAGTCACTCTCCTTGGGCCCAAGCTCGAGCTCAAGGACACCACCCTCAGCAAAAAAGTCATGAGTGAGCCAGTTGTTGGTCCACGGCTTGTCATTCCACTTAGCACTTTGGATGTAAATGGACTTATAACTGGGGTCAAAGTTGACGTTGCGGATAGTAGCAACCTTGTTGGTGACAGGATTGCGAATGCTGACTTCCTTGAAATACGGCGGAGTAATCAGGTAAACATCCTGACCGGGGACTGGCCACAGACCCATCATGCTCAGCACCACGAATGAACCCATTGCACCACTGTCGTCGTTGCCAGCGATTCCGGCCACGGTCGCGTTGAATTGAGACGGAATGTAGGAGTGACTCTGGTACGCAGAGAGACCGGGTCGTCCAGCGTAGTGGTATTGATAGACAGGCAAAAATGCCTGTTCGTCACCTATGTAGAGCAATCCGGAGTCGTGGAGATAACGCAGGCGAGATGTGAAGGACTCGGCACCACCGAGGGTCTTTATTAGAGAGCCCATGTCGTGCGGTGCATAGAAAGTGTACATCCACGCACTGCCTTCATATGTCTCGTGGCCATCGGGGTTAAGATAACAAGACGTGAAGTTCAACAAAGGACTGCAGAATATCGGATCTTGGTAAGCCCATGTCCCGTTCGGATACCGAGGCTGGAGGAAACCGGTGAAGCCCGTGTCCACGCCCTTGATGCTTGACTTTTGATCGTGCTTGAATACGTGAATCCAGTTTCCGGCTCGCATCGTGTATTTCTCATAATCAGCATGGTGACCCATACCCTTCGCCATCTCAGCAATACAAAAGTCGTTGTACGCATATTCCACTGTCCGCGAGATACTGCGAGTGTGCGTGCCCCGGCCATATGGATCAATATCCTGGAATGGAATATAGCCGAGGTGCTTCCAGCTGTGAAGACCACCACGCCCTTCGACGTCCCAGTTCGCAGGCTCCACCTCCGCATCCTTGACCACAGCCTGGTAGGCAGTATCCCAGTCGATGCCTTCGACCTTTTTCAAATACGCATCTGCCACCAACACATCTGCGTTGGACCCACCCTGTGTAAAGCCCTTGCAAAGGGACATGCGACAGTCGGGCAGATAGCCCTCGTGTCGATATATGTCAATCAAGCTGCGCATCATTAGAGATTGCGATAGCGGGTCAACCAGCGTCAGGAGTGGGTGAATGCTGCGGAACGAGTCCCAAATACTAAGCGATTATCTTGTGAGCATTCTGTTCATGCGCCTGCAATCAGATCGTCTTACCAGTAGTAGCTGTCATAGTATGGCTCGTCACTCTTCCACAGGGGGTTCTCTCCTGTGTAGTCTTGAGGGCTAATCAATGAGCGGTATGCTCCGCTCCAAAAGACTTCTTGCAGCTCAGATGAAACTCCTTGGGCATCTATGGAAATGACCCCTAGCTTCTTCCGCCAAGCAGCCTCGGCTGCGGAGACAGTGCCCTCAAAGTCGAATTCAGGTTGCTCTCGCTCTGCGTTGGAGCATGCCTGGTCGGCACTTATGAAGCTGACACCCACTCGGGCAAGAATGGTGTCGTCTTTGGGGCTGCGAAATCTGGCAAATGTGCCAGCGGACACTGTCGAAGATGAGTTGGCCCCGAGCGACAAACTCGGTTTGCTGAAGTTGACTCCATTACTAGACCAGGATCCTGTGTCACGAAGCTCCGCTCCCTTGAAATCAACGCAGAAATAGGAGTTATAACTGCCAATTCCAAAGCTTGGGCTGAAAGTACCACTTCCAGAAAGCCGACCAGTTGAGCGGTCGACGTGAGCAGTTCCATTTCTTCGTGACTGAGGTAAATCCATCAAATCAACAAGAATAACCGGGCTGAGCGGCTGGCTGGAAGTATTGTTGAACTTGAACCGGTACAAGGCAGATCGATTTGTTGTTGTCATCTCTGCGTAAACACCGTTGGCCAATGAAATACCAAAATAGCCAGGGCGAGCCTCAGGGGATTCCCTGTTCCAGGCCACCGCTCGATCCGCCTGCTGCCATTTGCACTGACGGATATCATCGCCGGGACAATTCGGTTGCGGAAAGATCGGGAAATTGCCCATCGATGGAGACTAATAGGGCGGATTAATAAATAAAGACAAAATCTACACATTTTCAGATAAAAACTTACGCCGCCGGTTCCAGAGTCGTGCATGTGCGAAAATCCGGTGACAACCTTGGTATCATAAGCGAAGCCAGCCTGGTTCTCACCCGACGTGTCTGCAACGGCCTTAGCCATGCCTAGGATTGTTAGTCTTGCGACAGAAGTTTCAATGTATTGTGGAAAAAACATACCAAATGGCAACGTCGCACCTGCAAATACATGGCCTAAGAAACGGTGTTAGGCTTATTTCCCGAGCAAAAGAGCTGTGTAGTTCTAAAACGAACCTCCATTGGCAGTTCCGATCAAAGGATCGACATATTTTAACATGTCAAAGTCATCGGTCGCAGCTAGAGCACAAGAGGCATAAAGAGCTGTCGTGAATGCACCAAGAACCCCCATACGGAGGGGATGTTCTGATGGCATGATCAACTCAAAACTATCCACAACCTTGATTCACCGACAGCTTTGAAATCCAGTATTCAAGAAGACGCGCTGGGAATTTAAGCTACTTATTTACCGATCGGTAATGAGTCGCGGGGGAAGCATTCCCCGATCGGCATGCGGCCTGCCTTTCGAGGAGCTCAAGGAAAGCGCCATCCAGTCACATCGGGGGCTAAATGAGAATTCTTCACTTCCAACCGAGTCACGTAGCATCGGTCGTGGCCAAAGCTGTGGTGTCACATCTGCACTGCCCTGCAAATACACCTTGTAACGCTTATTTGCTTTCCACCACATGGAAAGGGGCCACGGAGCGGAAAGAACCGCAAAGATGTGCAAGAAAGATGCCTAAACAGACTACCAATATAGTATTAAATGACTCGGGTCCCTGGCCGACTGTCGATCGTTGAGATCAGGGCGCGGGGGCGAGTCAATTACCCCGAGCTGCGGGGAACGTGATGTCCAGGGGGAATCCGTGAGTTCCGAGCGCTGGCCCAGTGATGGGATTGAAGCCGACTGATTCTCTTCAAGGTTCAATGTAACCCTTTCTGCGCTGCTCCGAACTGGACGTGGGACGGTGTATGAGGGGGGACAGTAGCAGTTTGCGATCGGCCGGTCGGAGTGTCGGCTAAATGTCGGAGGCCCATTTCTTCCATATATTTGGATTTTGATGGTTTGTTGTGAAATTGAAACTGTTCAAAGAAGATCCATGGTTAAGAGAGTAGATTCACGCTGCTCAAGGCTTTCTCGGTTGCAGCTTTTCATCAATCGCAGTTTCAGGTCTTCGTTTTGATAATCCTCTTGCCATCGTATGGTCGACATATCAAGTCATTTGAGAAGGACCATCTAGCGAACCATCAAATCAGGTCAAGGGCAATGCCATCCCATGATTTCCCTCTCGTTTCTGTTGGTGGTCTCGGGATGCTGTGTGAGAATGTCGAAGGGCTTGCAAGTGCAGGTTCTCGTGGCGCAAGACTGGAATTGAGATATGCTCTGATCTTTGTGTTCTCGGCCTGTAATCTCAGATGGTCCTCTCTGAGATTCACCTGATCCTGGAGCAGCGATCGATATGATTCGATCTCTTTCATCATTAATCCCAGTTGGTTCTTGAATTGCAGTTGGGCAAACTGGTCAGTCTGAGCCCCTGGGCGATTAAGATATTCCAGAACCTGGGGATACATTTCTGCAACAGGGGGCAGCTTGTCCGGTGCAAGACCAGAATCGTAGTCATCGATCCGGTTCAAGCCGGGAGGTGCCATTCGAGAAAAGCTGAAGGTAGGTCGAGAGGGCGCCGGCGAGCCTTCAGCTCTAATTGAGGTGGATCCGAACGGTGAATCTTGCGTCTGTGGTGAGTGGACACCCGAATTGGTGCCAAGAGGGCTACCTGAAGCCGAAGGCGGCAAGGGAAACTGAGGTGGTGCATGATCCCAAGCCCTCTCCCGGCAGGATGGGCAATAAAATGCATTGGCGGAGCGTACAACATCTGCAAGACATGCTGTATGATAGGATCTGCAGCATGTCTGACATCCGATAAGACTATCAGGAAGACGGCACTCCGAACAAACTATATTGTGAGGCCGTCCAGCACCTGAAAGAAGTTAGCAATAGCAGGATAATCTCGGGATTATGGTAACATACCAATCCATTCTTGATAGACGCGGCCTTGTTCTGGTCTCGATAAAACAGGCTGTGTGGAAGATATCGAGCTCCATCGTATCTGGAAGTTAGCCGGAGCTTCATCTTCAACGGATCGAACCACTGGCGAGGACATATCCCCTTGACTCAGAGATTGAGGCGTCCGTAACATGACTAGCAGTAGATGAAGGAGTGAATGACGACATGAAGATGTACAGAAAACGGCCATAATATTCTGCCGGGCGGTGAGAACGATCCCGAGTCTCGGTCGAAAAAATGCCGCGAGAAGACGTCACCGCCTTTGGATCTTGATATCAACTCTTATCTTAGTCAAGTTGGTTGTTTGCTCTGGGATGAGTTTCGATATGTGAATGCGAATGACGTTGCTGTGCTATTACAAAAGGGCACATTCCAATGACCACAATACTTGAGCACTCATATTGCGATACTATCACGTAACTCAACAATGCCTGGGGTACCCTCCAACAAGGCTTGTGAGCGTTGCAAGAAGAGACATATAAAGGTCAGTCCAAGAGTGTTTCATGGTTTTACAGTGAATGGGTGAATGGCCTCTAACTACTCACAGTGTGATGAGACTCGCCCTCACTGTCAGCGGTGCACCACTGCTGGAGTAGAGTGCCCGGGATATGTTCAAACCCGCAAATTTATTGATCAAGGAGCAACTGTAAGGCGTCGCTATGCTCCATACCAAGAGGCTCATCCCAAATCGAGCTCCGGGGGTCAGTCCTACAAAGTATGTGAAAGGCCACCTCTCCCCTCTCCTTTGATGTGAGTCCTTATCTTTCGTCATAGGCGCCCGCAGAGCATAATTTGGACTCGACGCAGCAAAGTCATTCACAAACAAGTAATGAACAAATCCCACTTAACCATCCACAAGAACATGATGGCCCTTCCCTTCACCATCAAATGGGAGAGACGAGCCTGGACTCGAGCGATGGCCCAATGAACATAGAGATGACTGGTCCTTCTAGCCGATCAGGAAATCTCCCAGGAACCACTCAGCAGGAAGCCATCAATGTATCAGGAAACCCGACTGTTCCTGTTCCTGCTAACTCTTTTGGGACTGAACAAAACACTGGATCTGCAAAAACAATCCACAGCCCAATTTCACCAACGTCTGGCACGAGGGGGCTGTCATCTTTTGAGATGGCTTACCTCGGACTATCCAATGACATGCCAGATGCTCAAAGGGGGATACCCTCCCAAACCTCATCACATCGAAGTGAGAAAGAGGATTTCCAGGATATCTTCTCGGAACTCATGACCGGAACAGAACATGAGATCGCTTTTCTCACCCGTCATTACTCTGAAGTGCTGGGTCCCTGGTATGTATATATATTTCCCTCTTATTTCACACAGCATCCTGATTTACAGTTAGGTTGGACTTGACGGATGCTCAAAAATGGTTCACAGTCTATGTTCCCATACGTGCCATCAACAATCTATCCGTCAAATACGCTATTTCTGCATTATCCGCCAAGCATCTAGGTCGTGTCAAGGGCATCAAATCTCCCACCGGAGGAATGTATACAAGCCCTGCCACAACTGAAGTCTATCCAAATGGCACGCAGGTCGATTGGTATCTAAAAGCTGCCAATTATTACTACCTTGCAGCATCTGATCTGAATAATATCACTTCGGATGGCTACACCGCCGTATCCAGCTCTGCTGTCTTGGAATCACCGTTTGAGATCGTTGGTCGGTGGTTGAACTCGCGTCAGACTCAGACAAATTTAAAACCTGCCAGTGATGATCCAAATGATGTGCAATTTGTTCGAAAAACAGAAGAGCTGTTGGCTACTGCCATGCTTCTGACCATGTATCGGCTTCTGGATGCGAATGGAGATGATTGGCATACGTAAGTTCACCCGGCAGCTTGTTACTTTTCTTATACTCACACCAGAGATAGACAACTTTCGGGAATTCGCCCTATGTTCCAATCTCTTCTCAATGTTCATTCAAAAGCATCTGCTTCTTTCTCCCATGGAATCCGGGCTGCATTCTGGAACTTCGCTCGTCAGGACTACCTCGGTTCTTACTTTACCCGATCACCTACACACTTCAATCCAGAGGACCATTCCCTCTGGTGTACTGCCGGGATTTCGATTAATGAGAAAAACGAACTTAACGTTGTCCCGAGCGGATCAACCTCTTTCACACAGGAAGACCAGGCAACGAACGGCTTGATCTGGCTTGTGTCAAAAGTAATCAACTTCCTAGCCAAATCGAAGGAGTCCCAAATCGCACAATGGACAGGCTCCCCACCAGCAAACTCACCTGAAGCTCAAGGCACATCAAGCAGCAGCCAATCATCATATCCCGATACAAGCACCTGGCTCAAGCTTTCTTTCGAATTTCAAACGTGGTTTGATGGCGTCCCTGAGACGTTCCGTCCCTCCGTGAGAATCGAGCACCCGAAGGATCTATCAAGACCCGAAGGGAGCCAGCTTCCATTCCCTGAGATTTTCCACGGCTTAACCACTTGTGCTGCCGCTATGCAGCATTATCACTTCGGGCGGATCGCGCTGCTTCTTAATCGACCACCAGATATAATGAGTGCACCATCTACGGCTTTTGATCGCTTACAGGGGTATCGAGAGGTTACAAAGGAAGTGGAGTTCCGCTCTCGTGAAGTTTGTGGTCTTGCCTTGGGCCGCCCACACGGTGGGGTGCGGATATTCATGATACCGATTCTCTACGCCGTTGGACAGTGCCTAGAGAGCCCTGAAGAACATCAGATTATTATTGATTTACTACGAGGCGTGGAGGCTGACCTGGGTTGGGCTACTGAGTATGCCGTTCAGAAACTTCAGGCCTCTTGGAATCAATAAATTGATCAGATAATGGGCCTCATCGAGTACATCTATACAGACAATGGATCGGATTTCACTGCCGAACACATTATAATGTTTTTAGGCTATTAATGCCCTCCTGGTGGTTTGAGGAACAATGACGGGCTGAGGCAAAATCAGTGGTGGCAACCACAAAAGACCTGGATCATTGCTTTGAATACGCCTTGATTCTCTCGTCACATAGTGAGCCTCATGAAGTTATCGTGGTCCATCGGAAATCAGCCCCGAGGAAGTGTGTGCCTTGGCTGTGCATGATGATGGCATACTGCCACCACGCAACCAAGGATGCTTGTGATAGCACATCTCCCGAAGAGAAACTTCACATTAATACAAATGGATTCATTGTTCTATAAAACAAGGAAATACGGTTCTATTGGGTTATAAAAATCCCCAACAGTGACTGTAACGGACCAAAAGACAAAAGGCAAGAATAAGCACGACGAATGTCTAACAAAAAAGGAAATCTTTTCATGCGCAAAAACCTTTTCCACCCATTGTATGCAATTATGCAACAATTCTATAAGCTCCTGTGCCAATTGATCATGGACACAACTCTAATCTTGAAGTCTAATTACTCCCATGATGAGAATGAGTGGAACATCTCTCCGGCAGGTCAGATCGCGATGACAGATATCGCTCGACAGGGTCTGGGTCGCCGGAACCACAAGACGACACCCTGCGACCAGCCGCCTTCCTGTCGGAAGCCAGGGTCTGCGCGAAGGGCGACAATTCTCGGATCCAGGGGCCTTTCCAGTAGAAAACGTAGATCGGAATGGTGAAAAGGATAGCCATAAAGCCCAAAAATGTGGATGGCCATTCCAGTTTGTGTACTGTACCCATATGCTGATACACTGTATATCATTAGTGGATATTCTGCTGGAGACCTCTGCAACCTTACTGGGAAGGGAATACATGGCTGCGATACCAGCAAGAAAGTCGCGCGCAAAGCCGTTGCCTCCTGTTGCCGAAGCGGCGTATGGGCCATACGATGCAATCATGTAATCGACTGTTGCCATATAGATCGCATACTTCAAAGGACAAAGATAGTCAGTAATGGACCTCAAAGAGAAGACTGTTGCGGGTTCATTACATTTGCAGTGGCAATCAAACTTGAGAAGATCATGGGTGCAATCCAATGGACGTGGGGTGGTCCAAGACTCGTCCACGCAAACCCAAACAGACCAATCGATAACAGTGGTGCCACTATGACATTGTAAGTAATGGAAGCAGACTAGCATTGGGCAAAGACTGACCCCATAGCAACCAGTAAAGGCGAGCCTCCGGTTGAAGCCCATCTGGATCTTGTTCTTGGATTCTGCAATGTCGACGAATCCATGGCAAGAACGAGAAATAGGCGATTAAGTATCCCACCATAAGTCTATAGAACGGTTAGTATGATCATCGCTCGGGGGCCTTTTGCACTCACGGAAGGAAAGCCAGCCCGGTTGTAATCGTAGTGAAGTGCCATTGCTTGTAGACCGGGGTATAAGACTGCAAGAATGTAAAGATCAGGGCGTCACTGAAGCCACTAAGAAGTGAGAGACACAGGACAATAGGCTCTCGCAGGAACATGATGAAGGGCCGTACCCAAACCATGAATACCCAGCGGAAAGACATGCGCGTCTTCTTGAGCTCATCACCGCTCCACACCATTTCCCCATTCTTGCGTCTCCGCCTCGCCTCTCTTGTAACGAGGATGCTGCATCTCGTCTCCGGAACGAAAAAGTGCATGATTTGCACAGCGCCTCCGAGAATCAGCTGGGTCCAAAAGTTCCAGTGCCAGTCCAAGAAGGTCGCCACGAAACCACCAACAACCGGGGCAATGACTGAGCCTGTCACGGAAGATAGCACAATGAAAGCGACGGCATATTGCTGGTTCTCTGGCTCCCACATATCCGCAACCATGCCCAGGGTCACAGAGCCACCGGCAGATGATAGACCACCGAGAATACGGCAAACAACTATAGTCCCAAAGTTGGGAGCCAGCGCACAGGGAATTTGCCAAATATTGACGAAGAACAAGCTCAATTGCATGATGGGCCATCGGCCAAACTCCTCGCTGAACGGGGCCCAGAACTCGCAGCCGAATGCATAAGCAATGAGAAAGGCCATTTGGCCAACGCGCGCGGCTTGCTCAGAGATGCTGAAATGCTTTGCAAATGAAGTGATGCTGCTCGCATATATACTGGCATTGAAATTCATTGAGGTCTGGACCATGAAGATGACCGAAATGATGGCCCATTTCTTCCACCAGGGAAAGCTGTAACCCAACCTGTCGTAGCATTTCACTTCGCTCAGTTCTATCTTAGGGTGGCCGTCGACCGTTCCATTCTCAATCCCGTTTGAACTTCCGCTTCCATTGGTTCCGCTCCTGCGCTCTTTCCTTTCATGGCTTGGGGGAGTTCCTCCGGGGGAGCGAACGTGGCCGCTGGAACTATCTTGCTTCTCCAGATCTCCATTGGCGTTGGGGGGATGGTCGTCCTCGGAAGCCATGGTGAATAGATTGACGGGAATCAGGCGATGTCTTCCAGAAAAGCAAGGCCCAAGAAAAGAGCCATCCTAGAATGCAGAGAGAGTGGGGGCATATACCAAGTTAAATGCTTTTCTTCTGTCTGGGAACTACTGAAGATTCTCATGGTAAGTGACGAAGATCAGGCCCGCCCACTGCTATAGATCGAGGTTTCTAGTCATCTCCGATTGGTCCGGGGAGCTGGACCCCAGCCCAACCAAGCTTTTACCAAGCTTCCCTCTCGCATGTTTTCTTGTGTGGAGGAGACATCCGGGGGGATCATGACTGGGTGTATCGTCATAATTTATGCTTCCTCCCTCCGTAGTCTGGAGATCTGGGACACAAGGGTGGCGATAGGTCGCAAATAAACTCCGATAACCCGGAGAGATGCATGAAGCCAGTTCAACGATCTCGCTGGACTTCAAATAGAAACCGAGACGAGATCGGAGCGTCCGGGGATTGGTCCGCAATGGAGTCCCCAGACTTCTTCGTATGGGGCGCGAGTGGCAATGATCTCGACGATTGCGCGTGAAAAGAATCATCAAGGGGCAATCGTAGAAAGGAATGCCGCTTCCTTACGAATTGGCAAGTCCTCAATTGACCTGCTCATCGGTGTGTCTGTCAATCTGTTAACTAGAATTGTTTATAGTCGAACCAGACGTTAAGAGCTAGTCGAACTCAGTAGTCAATATATCAAGCAATAACGTTAAGTTACTCCATAGTGAAAAGTGATCGACGCTCTTCACACGATCGGCATATCACCCACATCAACTCCCGAGTCAACCCCTTATGTCTTTTATCAAGCCAATTCAGACCGAGGTAGTCTAGAGCTCCCGAGGCAAAAAAAATAAATGACGAGTCCATATGTCAGAGACCGATAATCCGGCCGAGAATCCACGACTACAAACATGTCCAAGAAACGTCTCTTTGGCAGGGAACGCCTCAACCCCCTCAAACGCGGCAGTCTATTGTTGAGGGATTGCCGAGGAAGGTTTTGTGGCAAGGATAGGCGAGTTAATATACTTTTTCAGTGAGAGTTGAGAGGCTGAAGCCAAGGAAATGGAGCCGGTCATGTGGGGGAATCCGGGGTTGAGGTGGGTCGACTATCTATAGTGCCGCGTGGTTTAGACCCGTCATGGAGCAAATATCTCCCCTATCTGTTGACTAGTGCTCTGCTAGTGGTTGCTTTCATTGAATTTGCCTAAAATCAATGACGCGCCGCGCTAGATGTGCGGGGATGTCGTCTCTCCTTAAACTTCTGTGGCTATTCCATTGGCTTTCGGCAATGGTTCATTGTCTTTCCCGGTTCAATTCCGCACTGTAACGGCTGTATCGAAGCTTCATTTGTTTGACATAAAAACTGTCAGAGCCCCGACTGGAGCTAGGTGACATGTCTTCGAGCTGGAACACGTTCTGAGTCGTCGCAAAGCCGTTTCTTTAGGCCGTTCTCTCTCCTCCCGCAGACTTCCAGAGCCATTGTTCATGTCAAACAACCCCCCTGGGGTTATATTTATTCAAGATGGAGATGAATTACAATGAAGGGGTAAGCCTGTCCTCAAGTCGGTCGCTTATGTTGTTTCATGGGCTAACAATGCCCTCTCCCAGGCCCTTCATCAGTATGTTCACATACCCCTGATAGTCGCGCCTGCTAACCAGAACCAGGATCGAGGAAGAACTGGGGACGGTGATATACCCTGGCACGGAGATCATGGCAGATGTGGGTACTCATCATTTTGTGAAATCATCATCCACTTCCGATCGGGTGTTGGTGCCTCAGCCTTCGCAAGATCCCCATGATCCTCTGGTGAGTGATTCTTCTCTGGACAGTGACTGGCATGGTGAATAACAATAGACATACATAGAATTGGAACCGATTCTGGAAGATGAGCGCCATGACGGTATCAACGTTGACATCGTTCAGTCAAGGCTTCGGTCCGTTGGCGCTGGCTCCTATGTTTCCGCAGTTGATGGAGGCGTTCAATTCCGACTTAGCCTCCGTCGTGCAGTTCACCGGAGTTTGTATCCTGGTTCTGGGCTTTAGCAACTTCTTCTGGTGAGGATCGTATGCATGGTCTCCAATAACACTCGCTGAAACTGGTGACCCAGGATTCCAATTCAAACGTCCTATGGACGGCGACCGGTCTTGATTTTTTCGACGCTGATTTGTCTCATCAGCAATATCTGGCGAGCTACAGCAACTAGCTATGGCAGCTATATGGGCGCTTGTGTGCTCAATGGGTTTGGTGCTGGTCCTGCAGAGGTATGGGGTTGATCATTCCACTCTGATGGGCGACACTGACAGCCCACTCTAGACTTCTCAGCCTGAGATCATCACCGATATCATGTTCCTTCATGAGCGTGGTGCTTATAACACAATGTACTTCACGGCCTATTTCGGGGCTCTCATGGTAAGATACTCCCAGAATAAGGTATTGACTGTTGCTAAAATTTGCAGGTCGGTCCTATTATCGCTGGACCCATGGCTGAGCATAGTGGCTGGCGCAGCTTCTTCTGGCTGAATGTCGGCCTCTTGGGACTGACGCTCCTCCTTCAAATCTTCCTATTCCCCGAGACGAAGTGGCATCGCACTCATCCAGATGAAGGAACTCAAGGGCAACCCTCCTCTGCGCTCGCAACTGAAGAGTCCGAGACAGAGAAGCCAGTGAAGATTACACAGCATGAGAATGTAAATGCGGAAGCTGGCGATCGTGACCCATATCTGCACAAGGGTACCCCGTCAAAGAAGCAGTTCAAGCTCTGGCAGCTGGATGGGAACAACATCAAGACAGTGCTGATTAGCTTCATTACCCCATGGAAGCTGCTGACCTTCCCCATTGTGGAGTTGGCTGCATTCGTCGTGTCGTGGTCAGCTAGTTGTTTCCTCACGCTGAATCTTACTCAGAGTCAAGTATTTGCACAGCCGCCGTATAACTTCAACAGTCAATCGATTGGATTCTTCAACTTCGCGATCTTGATCGGAAGCTTCATTGGGCTGGCAACCAATGGTCTCCTCTCGGATTGGATCTCCATGAAAGCCACTCGAAAGAACAGAGGTATTCGAGAACCAGAGATGCGTTTGCCAGCAATGATTCCGTATGTTATCATCTCGATCATTGGCAACTTCATCGTTGCCTTTGGATATCAATATAAATGGGATTGGAAGGTAAGATTTCTCTCCTCTTAAAGGTTTCTCAACTAACCTCAAATAGGTGATTGTGATCATCGGATATACCGCAGCAGGAATTCAAGTCGCAGCCTTGCCAGCCATCACCAGCACATATGCAGTTGACAGCTACAAGCCTGTGGCGGGCTCGATCTTCGTGTCCATCACTGTGAATAAGAATCTCTGGGGCTACGGCTTCAGTAAGTTCATCACCCCCTGGATAGAAACGAGCGGCTTTGTCAAGCCCATCATGTTGAACATGTCACTGGCAACATTGTGGTGTCTCTGTGCCATCCCCTTCTACTTCTATGGAAAGAGATTCAGGGGATGGACTGCCAAGTCTTCGGTGCACAAGATGTAGACTCTTCGATAGCCCATTAAGCAAACAATAAATTGAAATGCAAATTTGATCGTTGCCAAAAGGCTGAATGAAATTTTCGTGCTGTCATAACTGGTATCATAAGAAATTTAAATGCAACGCTGCTGTCCAAAATTCAATCATCGTCATCATCGGGGTCATAGAGATCGAGATCCAGGGTCGCCTTGGGTTTGGGCGCTGGCGCTGGCACAGAAGCCGGTGCAGGCGCCCGCGGCATCCCAGCTGATGATCCAGCATGAGCTGCAGCCTTTGCGGCCTCGTCTGCCTGCTTTGTGCTTTCCGCAGGTTCCACCGGTGCTGGTGGTTTTGCTGCACCCCGACCGTCGGCTTCGGCGAGCAACCTTTCCATCTCTTTTTCAGGGTCACCACCTGGAGCAAGTTGAATTTGCGCCATCAGTCCCATCCGTATCCGCTCCTCCATCGGGTATGGCAGCATGTAAACCTCGCGCGTGACGTTCGCTGAGTCGTCCAGCCACTGCGTGGCGTTTTTGGTGACCGATGCCACTGGCTGTGCGCCATCCTCTGCCGATTGTTCCCCGTTGGCCCCTGACATATTCACATCCTTGCCGCCGGTCTGAGGCCCTGCTTCCTGTCGTTTCAGAGCTGCGCTCGTTGCAACGTCGGCTGCTGCTTCGTGGTTGTATTTGCTGATCCGGCGCGCGAAGTCGAGGATGAGTTTGTAGTCGATCTCTTTGATTCCTCGTAGAACTGTCTGTCTTCCTCCAAGTTCTTCATCGGAATCAGAGTCGAAATCGCTATCGCTATCACCGTTGTCGGCACAAGCTGTGCGAATGGCTTTGTCAAAGCCTTCAATGTCGCTCACGATGCCCTTCACTTGATCTTCTAGCTGCTGTGCTTCGGTACGTAATTGGAGGATCTTGGCATGGTTTAGTTGGTGCTGGCGGAGGGTTTCAATGGCGGAGGTCAACGCGTCGTCCGCTTCGAGGAGGGCGATGGCCGCCGCGGGAGCTCCCGCGGCGGTAGGGGAGGTTGTGAGGCTTGTCAGGAGAGCATTGAGTTTTGATTCAACGTCTGTCAAAGAGGACTGAACGAGGGCATTCATTGCGGATGTGTTGGAGCGCATCGTTGAAGAGAAGATGAGCTCGCGGCAAGCTTGAAGACAGGTCACGTGCAGGTATACGGGACCAGCGAGTTCGAAAAAAGCAGCAATGCTGATAGTTTCGTTGCAAGGATGAAGTTATTTGAATGCCACTGCATTGATTTGCTTTGTTTCATCTTTGCTATGGTTGGAGCGGGGGATATAGCATCGCTTATCTCGAACCCCGACCTTGTTCCTCTTTCAACTCTCTGAATATTCACAATGACTTCTTCAAACCTGCCGTCCCAAGCGGAATTGAGTCAGTGTATGATTCTCCAGTCTCCTCTCTCCCGCTGTGGAAAAGGACCTGGATTGATCCTCGTTCGGCCGCTTTCTCACGCCAAATGCCAAGAGCAGAACAAGACTCTCGACCCAGAGCCTCTGAAGAAGTGGGCTGAGGAGAGCTTTACGGTGGTACAGATCACTTTGGGCAAGTTGATTACCGACACACCTCTACAGCAGCTTATTAGCAACGCCGAGCATGCTTTACTGGAGCGCCCAGAATGCGATGGCAAGAAGGTTGGATTGATAGGTAGGATGCCCACTACTCTACAAGAACATATATTTACTCGACGCCAGTAAATGGATCAAAGGCGGACTATGACTCTCAATTCGAAAAGACATTACAGGATGTGCTAGCTGGAGACACTAAGATAGCCACTGCAATCTTATTCGACTCTTGGGACATCGCCCTCCAACCAACTCTCTTCCATCTCCCCAAGGACAAGGAGAGCAATGGAGATCAAGTCACCCACAGATACTCGGATGTATCATCTGCCAACTTCATGATCCCAGGGCATCCAGACTTCAAAATGTCAACAGCAGGGGTAGCCCATACTCGCAGTGTTGCGTTCATCAAGAAGCACCTGGGCGGCCCATTCTTTGACCTCGAGAAGATCTGGGATGAGCATACCTACTACGAGTTTGGAGATCGCTCTGTTGAGAAGACAATGGCGACGATGGTCCAAGAGCCCTATGTCAATCATGTTCCTACAGTACGTCAATCCGGAAAGAAAGTCCCGGCTGGTCAATGTACTGATTATTACAGTTAACTGGAGGCATTGGACGAGCTCGTCTCAGCCACTTCTATCTCAACCACTTTATCTTCAATAATCCCGATGATACTGCACTTGAGCTCATCAGCCGGACAGTCGGTACAGACCGAATTGTCGACGAGTTTATCTTTTGTTTCACTCATGTGAAGCAAATGGACTGGATGTGAGTGCTTCCACCCAAAATTCCAAAAGGAAATGCTGACATGGTGTACTAGGATTCCTGGTATTCCCCCTACAGGCAAGCACCTGCGAATCCCCTTCACATCAGTAGTCAACATCCGCGGCGATCGCTTGTTCCATGAACATATCGCATGGGACCAAGCGACCGTTCTAGTTCAGCTCGGTCTGTTACCAGAGTACCTGCCATTCCCCTATGCCCTACCAGATGGATCTGTTCCGGCTCCAGGAAATCGGTTCGAGTATCGTGTCCCAGCAGCTGGCGTCGAGTCTGCAGAGAAACTGGAGAATGAACATGAAGTGGCCTCGAACCAGATGTTCGAGTTTAAGATCCGCGAAGTCGAGGATCGATGAAGTCCCCATGCAACATGCACCAGTCAGATGTGAAGGAAGTCATGCCCAGATACCCAGAATGCCTAGATGCCTAGAATGCCCAGATGACCCGCTTCAGGCAACTGTCTATACTTTCAAGATTTGGCGTTTGTCGTCATGTTGCAGTAGTAGAATGTACCCCGCAGTCTGTGCCTTTTCCTCCGTTCAGCCACCGGAGACAGCTCCTCATTCAGTGTAGCGCATGAGCTTGCGATGTGATATGCTCACCCTGTTCTTTACTGACGTTTAGAGCTGACAATTTGGCTGAATCGGCAAATCGGCAAAATTTCTGCAATTCTCCTCTAAACTTGATATCACAGCACATCACCGATTGAATCTGGAACCACTATTGGCCTGTTGCATCGATCTAGTTGTCCGTCTCCACATGAGCTAGCGAGGCAATTGGGAGGGAGTTTCCCGCCCTCCGCCGGCGCTCCACTCCAGATGACGGAGATGCTTTGGTTGTTTGTTTTTACGCATAAGCGAACGAAGTGAACTTGGTGCATTAGTGCCTGACTCGGAGTCCCCGGATATGTTATAAGGATAAGGCCCGAGCTGAGGTACGTTGCTCTGTTCATTCCTCTACGCTCTTCATCATGGTTGCTGTATTGTCGCTGCTGACGCTTGCTACAGCGGCTTTGGCTGCTAAGCTGCCCGTGGTTGATCTGGGATATGAGCGACACCAGGCTATCTCATTTAACGTATGGTCGGAGTCCTCTGTTCCATATTGTCTTTGCCGGTACTAATCTCTATTGCAGAGCTCTCATGGCCTGTACAACTTCAGCAATATCCGCTATGCCGCACCCCCACTCGGCGACCTGCGGTTCCGTGCTCCTGTACTCCCAACACAAAACAGAGAACATATTCAGAATGGCTCTGTAGGCCGCGTGTGTCCTCAGGCACTTCCGCTTTGGGATACCCAAGGCGCGGCAACATTCATTCTGAGCTATTTGTATAACCAGACGTTCACCGGGTCCAGCAACATTTCGTCCTATGAATACAAACCGGCCAAACAGGATCCTCGCACCACAGAGGATTGTTTGTTCCTCGATGTGGTTGTTCCGAAGAAGATCTTCGACCGCGGACAGAACAAAACGTCGCGCCCCCGAAAGAATCTCGCACCTGTGCTGGTGTGGATCTATGGTGGTGGGTATGTTGCGGGGGAAAAGAGTAGCTCAGATGCATCTGGGCTGGTTCAGCGCAGCATGGCTGGGGGAAATGAAGGCATTGTATTCGTCTCCTTGAACTATCGAGTAAGTAATATTTGCTCAGCTCAATATATTGTAATAACTAATCCTACCTCTAGCTGGGTGCATTTGGCTGGTCCGGCGGCGACAGCATCATTTCCAATGGTACTGCCAATGCAGCCCTCCATGACCAACGCTTCGGTCTGGACTGGGTATACAAGAACATCCACCTCTTCGGTGGCGACGCAACCCGGGTTACAGTCATGGGCGAGTCGGCCGGCGGAGGTTCAATCATGCACCAGATCACAGCATACGGAGGCACCCGCGGACCTGTTCCCTTCCAGCAAGCGATCGTGCAGAGTCCCGGTTGGGTCCCGACCATCAGCGAGGAGCAGCAGGAAGACACTCTGCAGCAGTTCCTGGGCTACCTGAACGTCAGCACAATTGAGGAAGCTCGCAAATTGTCGTCTGACAAATTGATCGCTGCCAATGCATACCAGGTCGCAACTCAGTCTCAATGGGGTACGTTCACCTACGGACCTACTGTGGACGGCAGTTTTGTACCAGCTCTTCCTGGGCAGCTGTTGCTCAGTGGTGATTTTGACCATAATCTCAATATCATGGTCGGACATAACGCAGACGAGGGACTTTTGTTCACCTCGCCGGACAGTGTCAATAGCACTGGTCTGGCATCTCAACTCACGACTTTGTCACCGAGCATTCCCGCAAACGTGACCAAGTTCATCACGGAGGATCTCTATCCCGCAGTCTACAATGGCTCCTATGGATACACCGACTCGGTGGCGCGCACGGCGCTCGTCATCTCGGATCTGATCTTCCAGTGTAACACCGACTACTTCAACCGCGCATACTACAACCAGACCTACGCGTATGAATTCGTCGTTCCGCCCGGGCTCCACGGTCAGGATGTCGCCTACACCTTTTACAACAATGGTTCTAGCTCTTCTGGTGCCGTCGGCGCCCTCGGCGGTATTGCCAATGTAACTGTCGCACTGGCGATGCAGGACTTCTTCACCAGCTTTGCGCAACACGGTGTGCCCAAGTCGCATCTCGCTCCGCCTTTCAAGCGCCATGGTGAGCGGTCGCAGATTATGGCTATTGGTAACCATACTATCCAGGCGATGCGGGATCCCACTAGCAACCCGCGCTGTGAGTTCTGGCAGACTGCGCCTTATTATGTGGCATGAGGTGATATAGATCGACTCAGGCGGTTGAACCGTGGAGTCAGTTTATCTAGGGATCTGTACATAATTCATGAAACATGATTTGATGATTTCAGGGTACATGTATAGTCATTTTGGGCTGAATGAGCTCAGAGGGACTGTGAAAGTAAATTGACGTGATAATGTATAATATGGCCCCATTTTACTAAATACGCCGGAGCCCCAACGCCAAAGGTGTTTAGAGCGATCAACTTTGCTAGCATCAATGGCACACCTCAAGAGGAAAACAAACACGTCCTGGGTCGAGATTAAGGGTGGCAAAGCCTTGCATATTTAGCCCCGGGGCCGGGAATTAGGCAGCGCCGACGACATTTGATAGCTATTCTCCCAGACATAGCAGATGTCATGTGTTTAACCGGGGGCCAAATATTTATGGGCAAGACGAAGCGAACTTAGATGTGAATTCGACCTGCATCACTACCGCCAAGTAGGTAGCCTGCTCCTATCGCTAGTTATGTCCCATTGCCAATTGTCCTAAAAACTCTGCATTCAGGGTCCAGCATGCAGGCTTAGTGAAAGGTTAATGATTTTTCTTTTCTTTTTTTTCCTTTTTTTTTTTAATGCGCTTAACCAGAACGAGGCAGTGCGTGTCTCTCGCCATCTCTGTCTGGCTCGGGGGCCGCGGTCCCCGTCAAGCCCGGGCTAAGATACCCGAGACAAACATAGAACTTTTTCGATCGCCGCTAAAAAAAGTCGTTAGTTTTAGCGTCTCCGAACAGAGACACGGGTTGTGAGAGAGCTTGCTAACCAAATAGTGTTCTTTTTTATAGCAATGGAGTAACGGAGCCACGGCTATCACCGAATCTTTATTGCTTTTTTCGTATCAGCATGTTTCACTTGTACATAGTAGTACTACAGTAACCTAATACAGTAGCTCACCTATAAGGTAGCAGCCCCTGTCCGGGCAGTGCTAGTCAGTAATAGAATGGGGACATTACCTTGGGGCCAAGGATCGAGTCCAAAAATCGTACGGTACATGTACCTGTACCACTGAGGTGAGGCTCTAGGGAGATCGACCATGGGAAAAAAAAATACAGTGGATACAGCCAGTCAAGCCTTGTCACCAAGGCTAAGCAAACTAGCACTAAATCGCTCAGAATTAGGCAGATAATAATAGACCTGTCAAGTCCAATCAAAAGGAATGAATGGAGCATGTTCGGGACCCGCTTGAAACATTGGACGCTAAGCTTTCAACCCTGAAAGGACTCTTGAAGTGGAAATTGAGGTTATTTTCCACGGTTATCACAGAGTTAGGTTTAGGCTGCTATATTCCACATCACATCCACCCCACATCCACTCGTGATTCTTCTATGCTTCTCGGACTGACAGCCATTCCAACGTAATTCCCCCCGGAGTCGTGGGGTCCAAAAGTCTTAGCTTCCCCTCTCAGCCGTGCAATCGGCTTCTTTGTTACTTATTAACCTCTTGGCCTCGTTTTCCTTTTTCCACATTCCCTTTTCTTTCCATTCCGTCTACTCTCTCCTATTCATCATGCGTCTCCCATGGTTGGCCCTCTGCCTGGCTGTCGCCTCTGCAACGTCCATCAAGTCTCATCAACTCCGCCTTCCTTTTGTTCCTTCGCCCGATGACATCGAAACCGGCGTCAAATCACTTCTGGTATGTGCACCCTCGAGAATACACAGAATCCACAGAATACACATATTCTAACAATCCACAGTCCATTGACTGGTCCATCAAAGATGGCAACCTCTACGCCAACAACGACCAAGTCTACCCCCCATCAACAACAATGCAACTCACAGCGCCTCTCTACCAAGCCTCTCATCCCACCCAGAGTGATAAGTCCGTGGAATTGACTTACACCATCCACAGCCGTCCCCTCCCCGCAAATAATGTGGGTTCGGTAGCGGGTATTGTCCGGGTGCGCATTGAACTCCACGATCTACATGGGAACCTCGTCTCCCCCGACGCTACAGTCGTCGACCTGGTCAGTTACCAGGATGGTTCTCACCAAATCACTCGTGTCCGTGTGCGACCCGCGCGCGGCGGTTACCAGGCAGATCACTTCGCGCAGAAGAGTCGGCCGTGGGTTGTGAAGTACTGGAAGACGCATGTCGGGTCGTTTTTCGATGCGAAGACATCTACCTCGATTGCTGAGAATGATTCGCAGCCGACTGAATCGCAGTCGACTGATTCCGAGGATCACATTGAGATCAAAGATGCTTCTGCCGACTCCGACTCCAACTCCAACACTGAGTCCGAATCGCCTTTCTCTATTTCGTCTTTCTGGGCTGCGCCTACTCAGCCCCACGATCGTTCTGGTCACCGTCACCCGCACCACCACCACCGTCCGAAGAATGCTTTCATGCGCATCGTTCGCCCGATTATCCTACCCGCTGTGCTAGGTGCGGTCGCCGGTCTCGCGGCCTGCCTGCTCGGCTTCTTCATTGGATCTCTTCTGATGTCTTTCTCTGCCCGCGTCGGGTGGCGGACTTCACCCCGCTACTCGCAGGATGTCTCGCTTGAAGAGGGTACTCATTCTGAGAAGTCGCCCATGGTGCCTCGGATCCATCTGACCGTGCCCGAGTCGGATGTATGACCGGTCTACCGGTTTTTCGAATCTTGTTTTTCAGCGTTTTCCTGCATCAGATACCTGGCATCACTGTGCCGTTCCTATTTCCTTTTTGTCATACCTGTTCTATCTCGAGTCTCTGTATCTATTATCCACTCACTATTATGTGTATCACGTGGAACGTTATACCCAATACCACTATTTCCAAACATGAAGCACATTTTGCCCTGGTTCTTCAACAAGTAGGCCGGCTGGCCCAATGGCAAGGCGCTTGACTACGAATCAAGAGATTGCAGGTTCGACCCCTGCGTCGGTCAATAACTTTTTGGATTTTTTTCCCTGGGGATTGCAAAGTTTTTTTTGTCTCCACCGGGCCGAGCGGGTCGGCATCGAATATATGGGAGTAGTTCGGTTACATGTGAACTATGGCATCTTTGTTTTTTTTTTATTGCCGGTCTCCGTAGGTTCTAGTATAAGCTTTGATTAGACAGAGACTAGACATGGACTACTGAGTAAAGATTCTAAAGTTTGATCTATAACTAGAGAATGTTGGCAAATTGGCGACCCACTCGTATTGTATGGGACATGACTTCAAAATATATATCTGCCTAGTCAACACCACATCACTTGCGCTGAAACCAAATCTTCTCCTCGCCCAAAGCCGGCTCTAGGTCCAAACCCATGGCTCTAGGAAACCCACAGGAATCAATGATAAATTCCGCCTTGTAATACCCACTAAACATCCCAATGGACTTTGGCTGGAAGAAGTACCCCACGAAGAACTCCCCACTGGCATGCTGGAAGGACATAATCCCTGCTGTAACACGGTCGAGCAAGTTGGCACCCAGGTGCCCTTTCTCTATGTCAAGCGTGATAGCTCCAAACCCGGGATGCTCGTATCGCCCCACATATTGGTGTAATGGGAGAGAATGGGGGATGGGCGGATTAGGCAGACATGGATAGAGGCGTTTCATCGCTTCGCTCATAGTCTCGGCCTTAGACATAGCTTTGCTTCGTGACTCGGCTACGTGGCTCTGGCCTATTGTGCGAGGAATCGCTGGTCCGCCGGATATCTGGTCGAGGAGGTGCAGGAATATCTCCACCTCTGCGTGTCGCCCATTCATTGTGTTGCTCATCATTGCGAACCCGAATCCCTTACTTGGGAGGAAGCCGACCATTATACCGAATCCCGCCCAGCTTCCGCTGTGCCAGTACAGTGGCTCGCCGCGATAACTGTGTATAAACCACCCGAGGGCATAGAGCTGGTGTGGTGCTGGGGGTGCGACGAGGTCGCTCATGTCTGTGATTACGGTTCGTGGTTGGACGAGTGCTGCATGGCCTTCTGGTGAGATCGGTCCCGTTTGGTAGATCATTGTTCGGAGCCATTTGGTGTACTCGTGGACATTGCTGACCATGGCGCCGGCGCCTGTCACGGCTTCATCGGTCATGTACGGTTCTGCGACGTAGGTGTTTGAACCTACGTCCCAGGTGTAACCTTTTGCCAATCGGCGACTGAGAGTTGGATCCTTGGAGACTTCTTGGACGGAGAAGTGTGTATCGTTCATTCCGAGGGGTTCTAAAATGCGTGTTTTGACGATTTCGCTGAAAGGTCGGCCTTCAATTTGTTCCAGGGCATGCGAGACCGTCATGTACATGTGGTTATTATAGGAAAAGGTGCTGCGGGGTGAATATTTCATAGGTAGATGTCTCAAGTATCGGACTGCCTCGCGCAAAGATCGATTTGGTTGTGCGAGACTAAGGCATGCATCGTAGGTTGGTAGTCCTGACCGGTGTGAGAGAGCATCTTCTATCGTTGTATGATTTGTACTATAGTCGTTCTCTAGCACAAAGTCGTCGCGGATAATGGATGCAAGTGGTGTGTCCCAGCGAAGAGGAGACTCGGTGTTTTTGCTATCATCGATCGTGAGAGAGACAGCAGCGGCGGCGAAAGCCTTGGTGGTGCTACATGTTGAGAACAGAGTATCGGTGGTCATTTTCCGATCAGGGAATTCGGCCATGCCGTATGCCTGAGATTATTGAGCATAGAATAGTCAATTGGTTGGTGTATCTACCTTTGACCAGGTGCTGGAGCCGTGGACTATCGCCATGGTCAGTCCGGGGACTTTCCATTTGTCCATTTGCTGCTGTACCAAGGCATCGAGCTCGGGCGTCAATGGCGAGCTGGTGCTTCTAATGACCATTTTGAAAATAGCTAAAATTGGTGAAGGGATTGAAGAAGAGTTGATGCGGGGAAGTTCTGATAACCCCTGCCTCTTTCCCTTTGGCTTCTTATAGAGCTGACCGGAACCCCGACGGACCACCGTCTCACCACTTCAACATCGACTGACATTATGTTCAGTTATGAGCAATCTAGGCAACTCGATATTGACACAAGCTATACTGCAATTTGAGTCGGACTTCTACTTAAAAAGTAATTGCGTAGAATTAGTACAACGTTACGCTTCTAACGACGGTAGTTTGTTAACAGAAAAGCCAAGATTCGATAGATTCCAGAGCGTGCGATAGCCAGAGCATTATTTCTCCATTGCTATCAGGCAATAACACAAGATCAGATTTGAAGCAAGCACAGAGAAAAGGAAACTTGACGGGTGCTACACCCTACAGTTTATCTTGGATCTCAAGTAGAATTCGTTCAATGACCTGGGCGCCCTTCAAAAAATATGAGCCCTTGACATACTCTAGGTCAGTTGACCCTGCACTCATTTCATAAAAGCGAGCTCGGTTTCCGATACCCACAATCCCATACAAGTCCTTATCTGCCAGACGTCCTCTGGTGCACCATTTAAGCATATAGTTTCTTAGTTGGACCCTCGTCTTGCGCCACCCCTTTGTTCCTGTATACCGATCTAGGTCGTAAGGGAACTTATGAATCACGAAACCCGTGCGAGGCGTTGTTGCCATAATACTGGTAAATCAAGGACTGATTAGCGTATCTCCTTCACTAATGCTGTCCATAGTTTGATATTGATAAAGCCAGTCATGCTCGGATACAAAGACATCCGACAACTTGGTCCCGCTTGGGGTCGAAGGGATCAAACAACTATGGCCGGGTAATGTTTGAGCCACTGGGGAGCGCATATGGGGGTGAGAGGTGAGACTAACATGCTCGCCATTCTGCCAGCCAAGAAGCTATTATGATGATGATCCATTCACAGGAGACGTAGTGACGCTGTTATGGTCATCGATAATCGTATTATTCATACCAGAGTAAAATGATAATTGTAGTAAATGAATGATTGCAACAAATAACTGTGCAGCCAGAGGTACCCAAAGGCGAGACGATCATGATGATATCAGTCTGTGTCGCACTTCGTCATTCGGCCAGAAAAGCTATATATTCTGCTATTCATCTTGTCGTCGCTATGCTACCATGTTTGATAATACCGATAGCGCTTGGCTATTTATGTAAAGTCTGCGTTATTAGGCGCTGCGGTAAAGGCAAGCCTGGAATTATCGTAAACTAGCTCGAAAATGGCCTAAGAAGGGTTGGAAGTCGGCCATTTCGATGGGGTAAGATACTCTTAGGAATCAGTATATGCGCAATGTGACTTCGCATATGCATTTTGTTACCATATAAGCTGATATATAAGCCGATATTGGGACACAGCCCACAGTTTTAAAATTGACTCATCCCGAGATGATGGACAAGGCCAGCAGGCGTCAATCATGAAGAGGTATTACGCCAAGGCTTAGAACTCTCAAAGGACCATGTTACTGTAGCTGTAGATGTATCATAAAGGCTGAAAGGCTGGTCTGGAGCTAGATGTCTCGGCCAAATCTTGGAAGCAAGGGCGTGAAAAGCTGAAACGACGACAGGCTGTGTTATCCACGAAGGGAGCCCCAGCCCCCGGACCCCGTCTTTGGAACCCGTACCACAGGGGCATCATGCAAATTGATTGAGCCTTGGGTAGGAAAAGCTTGGAATTTCCAATTGAACGTGCTATGTATGCTAGTAAGAGAAGTTCCGCTGAGTACAGCGAAAGTCCCCAGGCTGAATGTACTGTAGCTATATTTGGCTTTAGCTTAGACACAAGCATTGCACTCCTTGCAGCGAGTGGACTTTTTGGGTCACGGGCATTATCTGCGAATCCACAGAGAGTCACTACATGTATGGGGTTTGACGTGGACCAGCGGGGCGTCACTGGAGCAACAGCACGACTGAAACGTCTTCAAGAATATGCCTGCCGTTGAATGTGTAGACGCCAGAGATTCTTCAAGATGACCTCTTTATTGCCAGCCACACCGCTCTTATAGGAGTAAAGCTGGATTCCACGTGACACCTTCCAGATTGGGAAGGTCGGACATCTCAGCGCGTTCGCGCGTTTGACTTTGTCAATCAGACCAGTATGAAATTATCAAATGATCAGTGAATTACTAGGGGCTAGTGACCATCGAACCGAGCGATCCCTTGATCTTCATCGCAAAGTCTATTGAACTAGGAAATTGGATGTTGATCGGCTTTTCAAGGCCCAAACCCATCGGTGAATCCCCAGGGCCGCCCATGTGTTATGCAAGGGATTGATTCCCTTTACATGAAACAAGTCTCCGAGAATTTACACCTGCAACAGAGACTGCAACACTTAGAGAGGAATGTGGCTGGGGAATGTTTGTGGCTTGGGAGCGGTGACACGAAGAGACTTTCAATAGTGCGATCGGACTCTCGACGTATCCAGCGACTATTCGGATTAGTTCCAAAGGATCTCAGTGTCGATCAGCCCCACCAATGGCCTCTGCCTCGTTTGTTCATTTACGGAGTACCGCAATCTATTTCTTCGGTGTGACGCCGGTGGCACATTTGCTGCATCCAAGACCGTCATGGTTTGTGCCATGATTTTGGAGCGACAAATGCACTGAATCATGCAGCCTGCACGATGCATCATTTGGAATCAGAGAACCAGATCGCTTTGTTCCAGGGGAACCCATGAAAGGCAAATCCTGGGCTTCAATGGAGCCTGATGGGCCCCTGTGTGGCTTGACCCATTGGACCAGCGAATGAGATCGACATATCAGAAAGGGTGCAAGCTATCTCCGGTTGATCAATCCTTATTCGAGAAAGTAGATCCAGGTTGTTGATATTGGTGACTTCATGCTACACAGGATCAGGCCACAGTCCAATTTACCCACGTTGGCGAGGTAGCAATGTGCCAACACTGTTGCCCTGCAAGGGAATCCACACGGCTGATCCTGCATAGCCATTGGGCTCCAATGCGAGCTTCGTCCACTACCGACACTCAATTTCCAGTCCGGGGCAAGTGGCTGTGACTCGGCTACATGCAGAGTTTGATTCTCAGCTAGGATTTGCAGATCCCATTTATAAAACACTAAGCCCTTGCTCTCAAGTTCAGTTCTGATCCTTCACATTCTTCCCTTCACTTCTCAACACCTCCATATCCTCTACCTCTCTAGTCAATTGAGACTTTTCTCAAACATCACAATGAAGTCCTTCTCTCCTATTGCCCTGGCCCTTCTGGCCGCTGCCGGCTTCGCTGTTGCCGACCCTTCTGCGTCCGATTGCGCTGTGAGTACTTACTATCTTTGGGTCTTCAACATCGAGATCCAATGCTGACACTTTGTTCATAGCAAATGTGTGTCTCCAACATGAACAACAAGGCTTCTGAGCTGGGCTGCAAGCCTGGTGACCTGTCCTGCCTTTGCAAGACCGACGACTACAAGTTCGGTATCCGCGACTGCACCAAGCAGGCCTGCCCCAGCGACGACGCCGAGAAGGTCCTCTCCATGGCCGTTGCCAAGTGCCCTGGTACGTACCCTGTTGTGATCTGAAATTTCTCTGAAGCTAACATTATATTGCAGGCGGTGTTGCTGGCTCTGATGCTAGCTCTACCTCTGGCTCCGGTTCCGACTCCAGCTCTACTGCCTCTGGCGCCGGGGCTGGCTCTGACTCCACTGGCTCCGTGACTGGTACCTCGACCGGCTCTATAACCGGTGCTACTGGTGCCGCTGGCTCTACGACTGGTTCCATCACTGGCTCCGTGACTGGCACCGCTACCGCCACTGGCTCTGTAAGAAATATATCTATATCTACTCAATTGACCACGCTGACACCTGCCCAGGGTACTGGCATGTCTGGCTCCATGACGACTATGACCAGCACCGGCACTGTGTCCGGCTCCCTTACCACAATGACTAGCACCGGCACTGCTGCCTCTTCCACTGAGACTGGCTCCGGCAGCTCCAACTCCAACTCCGGCTCCAATGGCTCCGGCTCTTCTGACTCCAGCAGCCAGTCCGACTCTGCCTCCGGCTCTGCTGCTCCTTCCACCAGCACTGGCGCTGCTGTCCCCATGGCCACTGTCGGCAGTGGTGCTATGGGTGCTCTCGGCCTGGTCGCTCTCCTCGCTCTGTAAATTTACCCATTTATGTGATGGAGCATAGTTTCTCTGGTAATCTATGGGTTATGAATCATGTGTCGCCGTTTGGCTTGTATAGGTACAGGATATGAACCGAGGTCATGATTAGTACAATAATTCTTATTCTCCTGCTCTTCGAAGCTGTTAATCTAATGACCGACTTAATGAATGGAATATGAATGACATTCTACACATATACGTCTGTTGTTGTACAGTAAGGCTGTGTTTGTTATATATGTAGATCTCCATAGTAGCTGTTGGCACATGACCATGACGTCGGGAGCATGTGGATTTCCATGTGATCATGACCTCGGTGTATATACTTGTCTATGTCCAGTGTACCTTAGATGTTTCCCTATAGCTTCAACCTGGTACTATTGAATGTCCACATTACATCAAACTACACCGAGTCCCAACACGGGCATCCGGCATCCTTTATTCCGCGGGGAAACGTGGAGTAGTCCAACCGTGTTTCCCGTTCACCCGAACGCGGCGGTCCCCGACGTAATAAAAGCAAACCATCGAAGCAGAGAACCATTATATCTTACAAAAGAAAGCATCCATAGTCCAACGTCCAATTTTTAATAGTTGACTTGAGAGTCAACTCGCATATCAACGGGAAGCCGGTTTCTCCGCTGCCGAGCCGAGGCACATTACTTCATCTGGGGAAGCGCTATTCGGCTTCGGTCATCATTTCTCGCGGGTCTTCCATTTCTAGGTCTTCGGTGGATTAGCTTCTCTACCTATTCTCTCTTCTCTCCTTTTCTTGAATCCTATGCCCTTCTCTCCACGCCCCGAGTCCACAATGTCGACTTCCACTTCCTCCCCGCAGCAGCTGAAAGATGAGCTCAAGGTCGCTGAGACCAACAAGCAGACCACTGAGACCAAGGCCGTCAACCAGACCATTGCTCAGCTGCGCTCTCTCGGTGCTGGTGCAGCTGGTGGTCTTTGTGCTGTGATTGTGGGACACCCCTTCGATCTGGTCAAGGTGCGCTTGCAGACTGCTGAGAAGGGTGTCTACTCGGGTGCTATGGATGTGGTGAGGCGGACAGTTGCCCGTGAGGGATTGGCCAGGGTATGAATTCAATCATTTAACGGAATTGGATCATGCGACCAACTGACATTGGTTTGTAGGGTCTGTATGCTGGTGTCTCTGCGCCCCTCGTCGGTGTTACTCCTATGTGTAAGTTTGCCCTGTTATTGACCTTGGCGGGTCTCATATGAGCAATTAGTCGAATTTGAGCTAATATTTCCTGTCACATAGTCGCTGTCAGCTTCTGGGTATGTTATATTAGATCCTGAATAGCCCGCAATCGCCCGGTCGGAAGCACTGCTAACACCGCACCAGGGTTACGATCTGGGCAAAACCCTTGTGAACAAATTCTCGGTTGTCCCCATCAGGCACGATACTCCTCAATACTCCATTGCACAGATCTCCGCGGCCGGTTTCTTCTCGGCCATTCCCATGACCTTGATCACCGCGCCTTTTGAGCGTGTCAAGGTCCTTCTCCAGATCCAGGGTCAGAACCCTCCTCCCCCCGGCCAGAAGCCCAAGTACTCCGGTGGTACCGATGTCGTGCGTCAACTGTACAAGGAGGGTGGTATCCGCAGTGTGTTCCGTGGTAGCGCCATGACGCTGGCTCGTGATGGCCCTGGTTCCGCTGCGTACTTTGCAGCCTACGAATACATCAAGCGCTCGTTGACCCCCAAGGATGAGAATGGAAACGTCACCGGCGAGCTGTCTCTGTCCGCTGTTCTGTGCGCTGGTGGTGCTGCTGGTATTGCCATGTGGATTCCCGTCTTCCCCGTCGACACAATCAAGTCTCGTCTGCAGAGCGCACCGGGTAAGCCGACTATCGGCGGCACCATCCGGTCAGTTTACGCCAGCGGTGGTTTCAAGGCCTTCTTCCCTGGCTTCGGACCGGCTCTGGCTCGTGCAGTGCCTGCCAACGCTGCCACTTTCCTTGGTGTTGAGCTAGCTCACAAGTTCATGAAGAAGCTCTTTGACTAGGGATGGAATAGTGTTTGTAGATACTTTGGTTTTTTGCAGCGTTTTGTGTCCCATCCACGGATGGTGATTTGATTTGACTTGGTTCGCATCTGTATGTTTTAGATGTCCATATCCTATAGAGTCCAAAAATTGGGGCGTTACCTATAAAATCAAATTGCAATCTAGATGTATTCGAAAATCAGCAAATCATAGGCGTATGGAGCATACCCACTTTGCCTGAATCATTGAGGCTCAACACCACCCTTCATACAGCGCTAACGGGCTTAACAAGCGAGTTAAAGGATTGGCGTATTCCAAACATGATCCTTAGCGCTAACGTTGGGGGCCAATTACCGGCACAGTCGGAGCTTCAAAGGCCCGATCTAGGGGGGTTCTATATTTATACAGACTGTAAGTCTTCATTTTCTCTCTGCCATTTGCCATTTGGCTGTGAAAGAAAAGGAATTAATTCCACTACTGTTAATTCCACTACTGCACCACGCATCAAGTATTATTTCAAGTCGAGTCAAGGCTACCCAGAGTGATGTAAAAAGGGTACGAGTCAGATACTTCCACTTGTATGTGGATACCCAGCAAAGTCCAAGTACCGTAAGAGTACCGTAAGCGCAGGCGCTAGTGGTGTGTTGCCTGCTCTGCCTGGTCTGCTTTGTATTCATAAAGGGCCCATTCCCCGCTCCGTCTTACTTCCTTTTTCTCATCATTTTATATAATCTGCAACATGTCGTCTGTTAGCAGTCATCTTATGCGCCGGGGCACCGAGCTTGCTGCCGCTCACTTGCGGGGGCCTGCGAATAATCCCAACACTTCAGAGCCCCATGGAGGGCTAGTGGCTCTCTTTGCCATCACTGGTGTTGTGTTGGCTCTGATGTTCTGCGCTGTAAGTTGATAGATATCTTTTGGATATAGTGTTACTGACACTCAATAGGTCGAGTATACCTATGGCATGTTGATTGCGACCTTGGCCGCGGTCGAAGATACCAACCCTGACATTTATGTTCGCATTGCATCCGAGCCCGACCCTATCAAGCCCACCGATGAGGAAGAGCCCCAGCTCGGTGCTGCCACTCCCCTCAAGCCCATCACCAGCAAGCTGCGCACTACCGTGAAGCACCTGCGCTCCCGTGCTGGCTTCTGGTCGCGCTTCCGTGGTATTGGCATGTTCGTGGCTTATTCTGCTGCTCGCGGTTTCCTTTCTTCTTTTGTTCCCATCCCTACTACCTTTTACCTTGGCCAGTTCTTCGTTCACTCCATCTTGAGCGTTCTGCTCGCTACCTGGCAGATGGCTTGGGTCCACATTGTCATCTCGGAGCCCTCCCCCAAGCGCTTCTATCAGCGTATTCCCAGTTACAAGTCCTGGATTAAGATTGCCCCTGCGGCTGCCGTGGAGAACATCCTCACTGCTGCTGCTTTCTTCATCCCGATGTCGATTGCTAACTTTGCTGGCTGGCTCGACTTTTCCAACGACAAGGAAGTGCCAAACATGGTGGCCTTGTTCCGTTTCATGGGTGTCAGCGTTATTCCCGCTATTTTGGCTTTCCTGATCTCTATCCCTGCTCGTGTCGTCTTTGTTCGTGTGGCTGCTTCTATGCTTCCCGAGGAAGATGAGACCATCGTGCCCTTCGACCGTTCCTTCGGTGGTAAAGTCAACCCTGCTATCACCGGAGGCAGTGGCAAGATTGGTATCGTGGATGCTTGGACCACTTTTGACTGGGCTGCTCGTGTTCGCTACGCCAAGGTCTTGGGTAAGACCTTTGCCATTGAGGTGGCGCTTGGTGTCTTCGCCGCCCTTGTGCTCGGTGGCCAACTCGTTCTGATGATGAAGACTGCCAAGCCTGTCAAGGACGATTCTCCCGCATTTTAAATCCATTCGGAGTATAAAATGCAATGAGATGTATGGATCGTATGGATCGCGACCTATTATAGGGAGGAAAGGCGGGATATGAGTGCTTGGATGCTTCTATCTTTACACGACTTTGGAATGTTATAACCTGCTTATATATATGAATACCGTTCTATATGAATACGAAACCACCACATCATCCGTAGTTGCCCATGGTTCATCTCAACCCGGAATCTCCATCTCACCGCCCCCGTCACCCCCCCGCTTCGGGCTCACCGCCTTCATTTCTTTTTGCTTCCCCCTCATCTCTCGCCTCTCTCAACCTCGATATTGGCCTCAAGTTTGAAAGGCTCCTTTTCCATTTTCTCTTTCCTCTTTTGTTCTCTCCATAACTTCCACAATGGCGACTTCTCCCGCGGGCCGCATGCTGGGCCGCCAGCTGCAGCAGATGCAGTCCGATAAGGACATTCCCGGGATCAGTTGCGGTCTGGTCGATAACAATGTCTTCGAGTGGGAGGTTATGCTCATGATCTCGGATGATGTTAAGCTATATGGAGGTATGTCTAGGCCTTCGTTCAGCTCCCCAGGGCTGGGATCTGCATATATTCTACGGCAACCGCACCGTGTTCTGGACCATAGTTCTTGGAAATGTAGAACATGCTAACATGCTCTGCTTGCTGATATAGGTGGTTTCTTCCGGGCTCGTCTTTCCTTCCCCACCGAATATCCCCATCGCCCACCCAAGATGAAGTTCGAGTCGCCCCTCTTCCATCCCAACAGTATGTGATCTCCCTTTTTGTGGCGTCGATGTGCAGATACCGGTTTTATACTTGATATACTCACACGTGACTACTTTTTTTTTAAGTCTATGAGAGCGGTGAAGTCTGTATCTCTATCCTGCACCCTCCCGAGGAGGACAAGTACGGTTACGAGTCGGCTGCCGAACGCTGGTCCCCTGTCCAAACCCCCGAGACCATTCTTCTGTCCGTGATTTCCATGCTCTCCAGTCCCAATGATGAAAGCCCCGCCAATGTGGAGGCTGCCCGCCTATGGCGTGAGGACCCTGCGGAGTTTAAGAAGCGCGTTCGCCGATGTGTGCGTGACAGTTTGGAGGAGTAAATGGTCGAATGATTCACGGCAATATAGGATGGTGGCTTATGATTTATTTAACATGGGGTTGCTGGTTTTCTCTGGATCTTTTCTTTTGTCAGATCTATCGCGGTGTTTGTTTTCTGCATGATAGAGCGAGCACTAGGTTGCAGTACCTTTGGGGACCTGCAATCGCATTCTTGGCCATGCTCTCGAGCTGTTTGTTTTGCGGTGCATTTCTTTGCGTTTCATGAAGGTGCTGGAGTTAGTTTGACTGGTTTACCTCAATTTCTGATCTATAAATATACTCAAACATCTGCTCAGTATTACGTGCATGTAGTCTATAGACGAGTCTATTATCTAGTTGGTATGGCAGAAACCAATCTGTGCAAAGCAATCCTGGTGATGGCTCGATATGAGGCTGAAACAAACATGGGGAATTGGTGTCAGAAACGCTAAATCAACACGGAAATCAAAGGGTGACATTTATGCGCGGTTCTTGTGTCCGGTGCGCATCGACGGGAGGAAGACTCCGGGGTGGAAGATGGTAAAGGCCAAGCAGGCGAGAGCAATCATCCTGTAGTTGCGTCAGTTAGTGATCTTTGAAAGCTTCAAAATGTCAACTCACATTCCGTCGAGGACAAGGAACTCGTCCTCCTTCTGCATGAGGGGATTTCCCCAGCCGCCAGCCATCTCCGGGATACTATATATTCTTGTCAGTAAATGCACACCCTCTAATAATGCTGCTTAATCCTTACCGGTAGATACATCGGATCAACACGGTGAAGTAGGCGAAGACTTCGGCTGCAATGATGTATGGCATCCACTTGGGAGATATGGCCGAAAGACCGGTGTCCAAGTTCTTCTCACCTGCAAATCCATCGCCATGTTTGAACACCCTCCAGAAGAAGATGAGCGCAAAAGCACCACACACGACCATAGTTCCAACCTGGAAGGCGATACCAGCGATGATAATATCGTCACCAGCCTTCAGCATGGCCATATCATCATTGCCAGCGGCCGCAGCCACACCACCTCCGGCGGCCTGCAAGATGAGAGATCCAATATCACAACCAATGAAGATCCAGGTGAAAAGGCGTGGCTTCAGAATCGAATGTTGAGGTCCCAGGTTCAAGATGATATGCTTCAGTGTGAGGTAGACACCTGCTGCAACAAAGGTGGGCGCGAGCACCAGGCACACGATCTGGAGCTTGAATGCGGGGCCTGACCATGGGTTGTCGTTCATGAGTACTCGTCCAATGTATCCTGCCATTTCCATAAAGGTGCCGATGAGTAGTGCTGTCAGGAATGTCCATGTTCGGTAATAGATACCCAAACCAGTTTGACACACTCCGAGTATACCAAAGAACACTGTGAAGAAGACATTTCCGCCAAAATTAGGGTAATAGCCATATGTCGTGGCTTCAACCGGACATAAAGGGCCCACGGAGGAGCAGGTCGCGTAACTCGCCATTGAGTGAGAGGCGCAAAGCGTAAGGGGAAGTAGAAAGGGTAAGAGGAAGTAACGAGAGATTAGAAAGAGGAAAGAAGGATGTGTTCGTCACTTGGAGAATGATTATAAATGATCAAAGGTCCAAGGACCCCAAGCTTGACTTCGGAGATTAATATAAATCACATTTTGGGGCCATGTCAACTTTTTGAACAGAACAGCCGTCAAGTGGAGTGTAAGCAGGATGAGAGGGAGGTATCAAACAATGCGATTGGCCTCTCGCTATCGTTGTCGTTCTCTCTCGTTCTCGTTCTCGTATTGTTCGCTTACACGGCCCACGCGGCCCAGTCCGTCTACATCCGCGCATTGATCCTTCGGAGATTTATCTTGCTTTTGGTCCGAGAGTGTTTCTAGAAGGCAGTGCCCCTGTCGAGATCTCAAGATCTTGATATCGGAGATATCTTCAAATCAGATGTAGAAAGTTCTTCGCATTGACATGCACGGAAGCTGTTAGCCACAACGGCTGTGCATATAGCTAAAGTAGTTTGACCTGGGTGAAGATAAGACAAGATCTGTCAAGTACACAGAATACCAAGACTCCAAAATAGGAAAAAGGTGCGAAGTATGCATGTACAGTCGCCAAAGAGGAAAAAGAAAGACTCAGCGGTCTTCTTATAGTTAGTCACGTGTCAGGGTCTCCGCTCAACTTCATATCTCGACTGGCTCTAAGCCGACTGGTTAGAATCAAAGGCTCCGAGGGTCCCGAGATGCCTCCTCGCCGAGCGCACACCAAGTCCCGCCAGGGTTGTGACCAGTGTAAGCGTCGTCGCGTTAAGGTGAGTGTCAAGCCGTAGATGGCCAGGGGAAGGCTCCACTGCATCACCATGACGAGGCTAACGGTCGCAGTGTGATGAAAGAGGGCCACCGTGCTCCAATTGCATTTCGCGGGAGCTATCATGCACATATTTGAGAGCGCCGCCTCGAGTCGAAGCAAGCCAGGCCCCAGTCGTGGCCAGTGTACCAAGTGTGGCCAGTGTCCCCAGTCCCCGGCCACTGGGGATTCCAAGTCCCGCTGCCTCCACTCCTTCGAGCATTTCTGGGGTGCGAGATCTAGAGTTAATGCACAAGTTCTCCACTGAAACATATGAAAGCCTGTGCACGTCCAATTCGGAACATTATGTGTGGCAAATCGCCATTCCTCGCCTGGCTCTTCAGTATGATTTCCTCATGAATGGACTCTTGGCCCTGGGAGCTCTTCATATTGCCACCAGCCTTGAGCCACCGGCGTCTTTGGTGTATATTGATACCGCCCTCCAATATCACAATCTCACCTTTGCTCCATATCGCACAGCGGTCGACAACATCACGCCACTGAACTGCGAGGCTGTGCTGGCGCAGTCTATCATCACCACTGTCATTGGCATTGCCTTACCTCGGGTTAGTGCTGCACGCGGGGAGAGTGCAAGTATAACTGAGAACATCGTCGTGGTGTTTGAGCTCTTGCAAGGCGTGAAAAAGATCCACCGGATCGGTGAATCCTGGATCAAACTAGAGCTGTTTTCTCGCCGAAGGAATTTTTGGGATACAGGGGTGATTGGACTGGACAGTGAGACACAAGCGGCTCTTGAGCGGCTCGATACTCTGAACGACGAAACTCTTGCCACCATCGACCCGGACCAGCATCAGATCAACAAAGACGCCATTATCTATCTGCGGCATTTCTCTACCAGACTTAACACTTCAGTTGATGCCGCGAATGTTCTGGCTTGGCTAGCCATGGTCGATAAGGAGTTTGTGGACAATGTGCGACGGCGTCAGCCTCTGGCACTGTTGATTCTCATGCATTGGGGAGTTCTACTTGGGGAGCTTGATGGTCAGCATTGGTGGGCTCGTGGCTCGGGTCGAGTGTTGGTTCGTGAACTATTGGATGCATTGCGCCCTGGAGACCCTCAATGGGCGGACGCTGTTGCTTGGCCCCGGAAAAAAATGGCGCTGTGAGGTTAGCCATCGGTTGAAAAATGACCATGGCGTCTTGGAAATCGGAATGTTCACCAGAAATCTGATTACAACCAACAGATAAAACCACAAAAGCCCGATTCAGATGTGAACAGTTCAACCTCGGTCGCGGCTTTCAGCAGCATCATTGGGATCGAGAATCAAATAACCTTGCCATGAGCTAATCAAGGCCAGGTTCTAAGCCACCCGCGCGTACTGCTATCTGGATTGAACTTCCACCTGGCATGTCAACCCTTCCCGCCAGGAGATGATCACTTGAATGACACCTACAGTGGGGCAAAACATCTATCAGACATTCGAGACCATCATGGAGTCTCGGGGCTGCGAGATCTCGAAGAGATCCATTCGACCATCCACTGCCACATTTGTACAATACCTCACTTTAAACCAAAAGCCGTTGGTTTGGAAATTTATCAACGCTATTCATTCAAAAGCATGCACTCAGTCTGTCCTACTCCATACATGTATACTATCGCCAGTCTCTCCAAGCACCCTGAGCACTTCAAATTCGAGCCTTCTCTTTCGAAATCCCAGAAACATCGAGAACCCGTTTCTTGTTCAGACCATCGGCCTCATGTTTGCACACCCGTATACTTAACGGCCCGCTGACCTGCTTCAGCCAGTAGGACCGGCCGCAATCGAACAGCCAATTGCGCGTTCCAACCTGGATCAGTTCCGCAAGGAAGCACTGCGGTGCACTGCGGTCTTCCGTGAAAACGAGCTTTGGCATATCTCGCTGGACAAGCGGCGTGGCATTTTCCTGAGCCAGGTCGAAGAACTCGTCAAAGGTGACGGGGTGGTACAGTTGGGATCCGATCTGGACAATCCCTGTTGTGCGTGCTGCTGCATGTAGCAGACATGCATTTGCCACCAGATCCACGGGTATCTCGTCTAGGATGTTCGCACCGGATTTGTAGCCTTCGGTGGCATGCCAGATCTGGGTGGCCCCGCGGTCGGCGTACCAGAATCTAGCAAACTTGGTGAGAGGTGTGGAATCTTCTGGTCCATATAACATGTATGGATGTTTCAATGCAGGACCGAAGATTGTTGGCCGCACCAACAGGATTGGGAGAAGTGGGAAGCGTTTGAGTAGCAGACGTTCCATCAGGTGCTTGGCTAGGGTGTAACTGGACGAGAACTGAGCTGCGTATGTGGACTTGCCCAGTGCCAACATTGATGCCAATTCTTCTTCGGGATCATCATTCCCCAATGGATATATCCGCTCTAGAACCGGGCCATCAGGGAGATGGCTGTTGGCGTATGAAGTAGAACGCTGCACAAGGAGTTTCAATCGCCGGAACAACGAGGCAATCCGTGCCATTTCCAGGGCAGGGAGACAGTTGCTCTCGAGTGCATCTTGAATGGGACCTTCAAGTGTGATTTTGGCCGCCGTATGAATGACCAGCGTGACTTGGTCTTGAAGTTTCTGGAGAAGGGCAGGTTGAATCCCGAAGTCGACTAGTTTGACGTCCCCAATCACAAACTCGACTTTCTTGGTAGCTAAAATGGCCTGTGCATGGTTGGGCATAGACTTTTTCCACTTTTCGATTGCCTGCTGGGAGCTTCCTCGGACCAAGACGAAGATCTTGCGAGTCAGCAGCTGCAAAGCCAACTTGTACAAGAGACAACCTCCTAAACACCCAGTGCTCCCGGTCAAGAAGACCGTGTGGCCTTCAAATATCTTTCCATAACCCCCTCGCACGACTTCATCGGCATGTGCGGTGTTCACGATCGAAGCTGCTGACATTGAACAAGCTCTGTGGAATTCACACGCAATATCCTGTTGGTGTTTCTGCGAAGAAATGAAGCACGACGCAAAGGATTGAATACTTTGCAACGAGCTTGGATGTCCATCTCGGAACATATATCAATGACCCTAGAACATGAATGAAACTCGATAGTCGGATATGGGTAGCACAGTAGGCTCGATGTCACTCTTGCATCCGTGCAGGCTTGGATATCGGCATTTATTCGTAAAGCTTGTTGATAAGGAGACCAGTGGCGTCAGGTTGGGACAAGAAATTAGCAATCTCCGGTAACATTGAGCAAATTCCTGCTTTCATGCTGAAGTAGAACCAATATGGCATTGGGCCATGTGTAGCGGAGGTCCAGTGTTGTGCAACTCAACAGAGGATCGTGTAGCCGTTCGTGGCGATCTGGACTGAGATGGACACAAGCTGCATCCAATGTGCCTGAATATCTCCCAGCAGGGGAGCGTGAGATTCCCTTCAGGGCCGCCAATAACCGAGAAACGGGTCGTACGAGGCACCATGGAAAGATTCTATAGATATTGAACATGCCTACATGTGATGCAAGAAAGCTTGTATGTGCGTTATAATAAATTCGATGTGATTGACTGTGAGGACTATGTGCTGCTGATTGGTAAATCCACTGGGCGAACTGGGGTATCCAATCCTGTCTGTACAAGAGAGATATAGACCTCGGCCTGGTGACCAAGAGCGGGAATGCGCCGTGTATCTGGACTGCCCCTCGAAATGAGTTGGTTGCTGGTGAAACAACATTGACTGTGACCAATTACAAGCCCTTGCTTCCGCCACCACACCAACAGCGTGCATCTCCATCGCGCTCAACTTGAACCAGAATATCCATGTTTTTCTCACGGAGGTAGTCGACGGTCCGTTGACGCACATCTTCTAAATCTGCACCGCGAGACGCAATGACATGGATCACACCGAAGATATTTTGCGGCTTTTTCTCGTGCTCGTGCTCGTGGTCATGCTCATGAACATGGTCGTGTTCATGAGAATGGCTGGGCGTATGGGAATGGCCGTGGTCAGGGTCATGGTTATGATGGGGGCTGTGACTATGACCGTGTTGATGTCCACATTCGCCATGACCGGAGTGGTCATGCGAATGGCTGTGCTCTGACGTCGTCCCGGTATCATCGAGCCAGAATTTGGGTACTGTATAACTGACCACGCCCCTCAAGGTGCTGACACCCGCTAAGGTTTCACGGACATTATATTCGGTATCGGCTGGTAGAGTGAGCAGCAAGGATTTGGCGGTGCTCGTGACCAGGGGAACCGCCGAGGCGAAGATCAATATGGCAATAAAGCACGATGCCAAGGGATCGTAGCCCGACCAGCCAGAATAGTGCACAAGAATGGTCGATATCACGACAGCCACCGACCCAAGCGTATCGGCAAGAATGTGCAAGAAGATGCCGTGCATGTTCTCATTGCCATGAGAGTGGTCGTGTCCGTGATCGTGGCCATGATGATGACCATGCTCAAAGCTGAAGATACCGACGAGATTGACAGCCAAACCAGCAATGCTAACAACCAACAGCTCCCCGATACGTTGCATCTCGCTTCCTGATGACAGCCGTTCCACCGCTTCGTAAATGATCTCCACGCTTATAATCCTGGCACTTATTAGAGTTGACTTTTCGAGCGCCACCAGATAATACTCACATGAGAAAGATGCCGTTGGCAAATCCAGACAAAGTGTCGACTTTCCCATAGCCGTAAGGGAACCGAGCATTGGGAGCCCATTTGCTCATGACAGCAGCGCACAAACCGACCACAAGCGCGAGACAATCGAAGAACATGTGAATACTGTCACTAAGCAAACCCAATGATCCAGTCAGGAAGCCATATGACAGTTGGACAAGCATAAATGTAAAGTTTAGACTGCAATAATATTAGCAAAGTCTCAAATGATGGTAGCTGGATTCTCTAGAGGTTTGACTCACCACATGAAGTAGAAGATGCTGCGGGAATCCTTCTCTTTCAGAATGCTATGTAGCAAAGGGTATGGCTCGCTTTTATGGAGGAGCCACTTCGACATACGCGACGCTTCGACAGTGGCGTGCGAATGGCTGTGGCTGTGGCTGTGGCTTGTGTGATTGTGTGCGTGGGAATCGGAATGCAAATGGCCATCATCCATTCGAGAAGCAAAGAACGAGGCTGTTGCTAAGATCCCACGCGCGGCATATAGTACAAGGAGATCATCCTGCATATGAGGAGAGCATAGAAGAGCTGCAGCTCCAGCACAGATGGCGAGCCCGATTTTGTTGGAAGATCGAAGACCCTCGGGCAGAGAGGCCATGAGAGAAAGTGCAAAGAGACCCGTAGGGACGAGGAGGTATATTACATCTGACATGCCGAAGCCGATCCCTCGAGTGAAAATCAGAGTGAACAGTGCAAGAGAGGATCCGGATATGACAGCCAATGGCGCATCGGTTGTAGCCACGACGGAAGACTGGCTCAGGTCCGAAGACTTTCCTTGCAGTGCAACAAGACCCGGCTCGGGGATAGGACCATGTTGGCGAAGAAAAGGGAATGGGGGAGCGATAATGAAAATAGATACCAAGAGCGCGACATATCCAAAGAAAGGAGACGGGTCCCAGGGATAATTCAGCCCCAAGGAACTTGTCGCGATGGCCAGTGCAAGAAGAGCAATGGACAGTTTCTTTTTACTGTATCGCTCCTGGGCGCGTGGGTTCCCATTGATGATAGTCGGTACTCCTGTTGCAGTCGCAAGGAGGAGCGCAAAGGCAACTAAGAAGCCACCAATTTTCAGCGCTGCAAAAATCGGCAGTGCCACCGAAACGATCTGTGAAAGAGAAGCTTGAACGGCCTTCGCATTCACTGCTGGAAATTTGATGGACGATGCTCCCAATGATCCAGTCTTCTGGAGATTGATTCGTAGGAGCTGACCACAACCGAACAAAACCAGCGTGATTGCAGTTAAAATGCATGTTTTCTGTCCGACTTGTCCGACAGATACAATGGGAATAGGCACTTTTGCGGTTTCTGTAGGAGTCGATCCAGGCGTTTGCACGCTCTGCCTGTTGTGCCAAGATAGCACAATCCAAGGCAACACAATGAGAGCGCTAGTGAATATCTCATGGCTATCAGGAGAGTCAGTTACTGTTCTCTAAGCAGCATCCAGCTCACGTACATTTGATCGGGGTTAGAATCCGCCTTGATTGTTGTATCGACTGGTATAAATCCATGAGCGCTTTTCGAATCGTGGTTATGTGGCGCATCATTATGAACCGAAGACACACTATGGGTATGACCATGGTGGCTATGGTGGTCATGGTCATGGTCATGATGATCGTGATCGTGATCGTGATGATGGCCATGATCGTAGTGTGCGTGTGAGTGATCATGGTGATCATGGTGGGCGCTTGAATGCGAGTGTGTATGGCCGTTCGACAATTGATGCGCATGTCCGTATGAATAGCTTGAATTCAACCCATTGGTTTCAGGTTGGGGGAGGCTGTTGGCCGGCTGTGGGATGGGAGGCGGAGGTTGCGCCCAGCGATTCGATCGAGAGTGGCCGCGACGAGTATGGCCATAGCTGTGGTGTCCATTGACAGGCGGAGTGAGATCCACACTCAGGGACGGTCCCCCCGTCGACATGTCTAAGGCTGGCAATGCGCGCTGAATAGGAAGTTCGAGCAAGATAGGAGATGGGGCGCTATGCCAAGGTATCGGGGAGGAGTGCGGATCCTCGCAGATCAAGTCAGACTCAGCATCGCCTGAACAGGGGCATGTAAATATAAGAATATGGCGTCAAGCGCCCTAAGAAACAATTTACTGAAGAGACAACAAGCCGTCAATGGGAACCTTGAAGGCCAACTGTGATGCACGTGATTCTTATCTTATCGGGCATGTTGTCCTTCGCGACTTCACCTGAACTTCGCCTTGTTCATGCCATTTCTGATATGAGGGATGTTTTCAAAGTGTTACTGTCACCATGATCGAGTCACTAATCAGCATAGCCTTCTGTCTCTCCAGTGTGCTCACGGTGCTGATCCTATTGCTTCCTTCACAATATGAACCACAGCAACCAGCCTCTTCGGGCGCCAACGGGACCAAAAAGCCCACTATTCAAATTCTTGTGCTTGGGGATATTGGTCGCAGTCCACGTATGCAATATCATGCATTGAGCATTGCGAAACATGGTGGGGAGGTGGTGATCATTGGATATAAAGGTTAGACCTAACACTTTACAACATGATATTCTTGAGAATAAGCTTGCTGACAGTCAATTGCCATTTAGAATCCGATCCCCATCCTGATATCACGTCTCATCCAAATATCAATATTGTACCGCTTCGTCCGCACCCCGCTATACTACAAACTAGTAACAGACTTCTGTTCACCATTTATGGACCTTTGAAAGTCCTATTCCAGGTATTTTGCCTATGGAAATGTCTTGCATACACTACAAAACCAGCCAAGTGGCTTTTGGTTCAGGTATATCCTCCAGATACCATGTGGATGATATGGCGGGCTAACTAGCGGATCTATAGAATCCACCCTCCATTCCTACACTAGCAATCGCCTCCATCACTTGCTTCCTGCGCCAAACAAAGCTTGTCATTGACTGGCACAATTTCGGATACTCTATCCTCGCTCTAAAACTTGGCCAAAGTCATCCATTGGTGAGACTATCGACCTGGTACGAGAAAGTATTCTGCAAATCTGCCTCGGCCCATCTGTGTGTGACAGATGCTATGAAGTCTTTCCTTAGGAAAGAATTTGAGCTAAAAACCCCCATTTTGCCTTTGCACGACCGTCCCGCCAGCCACTTCAATCCCATCCTCGACCCAAATGCACGGGCTGAGTTCCTTGCAACGTTACCGGAAACCAAGGAAGTTCGCTCCTATTTAACAGCAGGAACCCTCCGTGTTCTTGTCAGTTCTACTTCCTGGACTGCGGATGAGGATTTCTCCGTCCTCATAGATGCCCTTCTCAGGTACTCTGAATTGGCCACCACGACGCAACCTCATCTTCCAGAGGTCTTGGCAATTATCACAGGGAAAGGTCCGCGGAAAGAGATGTATTTGGAACAAATTGCTTTGCTAGAGGACTCTGGCAAACTTCAAAAGGTCACCATCCGAACTGCGTGGCTGAGTGTGCCGGACTATGCAAAGTTGTTGGCATCCGCGTCTTTGGGTGTCAGTTTGCATACCAGCAGCAGCGGGGTAGATCTCCCAATGAAGGTTGTAGATATGTTTGGCGCTGGTCTTCCGGTAGTCGGGTGGGACCGTTTCGAGGCCTGGCCCGAATTGGTGACTGAGGGTGTCAACGGGCTCGGCTTTGGTAGCTCTGAGGAGTTGGCCGAGCACTTGACCGATTTGTTCGGGAACAGCGGCAGATTGGAGACTCTTCGTCAAGGCGCACAGAAAGAAAGCTCTCGATGTTGGGACGATGAATGGGATCCTATTGCGGCCCCTCTTCTTGGTTTAACGTAGGCCCTAATGATCCAATCCAAACATATTGAAACCTGCCATATGCAAAGAAAACAATCCTTTTTTTTTTGATGGCCTTTGCCACGCAAAAGTTTCTCTCGTGTCATGGTAAATCATGGATAGAATCCTATAAACCTGGCTGGAATTTCCCCCCACAATATAGGCAGGTATCGAAAGCTTCAAACAGTTCACTGAAAGTTCGGCTCAGCTTACCACCACGCATCAGAACCAAAGAGTCTTCGTCAAGGTATTCTGTTTGACACAAAGAACAATACTTGGATATCCCGGGTTCTTGGATGGCAAGAAAAGACAAACCGCACCGAGCTAATTGACGAAAAGGGTTAACAGGTCTGGACCAACGCATGAGCATATCACACGGCGACTTACTGAAAAGATGACCATTCGCACACTTAGCCTCCTGGGCTGAGTGCCATCCGATCCCAGCATCACAGATGTCGCACCGCTCGAAAACCTGGCCGCCTGGGCCACTGAGCTGATCCGCAGCCCTCGCAGCAATTGCGGTTGATTCGCCGTTGCATTTGCGCATCTCCTCACTGAGGTCGGCGCCTGTAACAATTGCCAGACGCTCTAGAGACTTTCGAGCATGTGTCAGAAGCGACTTGTTTTTACTACCCGTAATGGTGCAGCAGATGGCGACATAAACCAGTTGCTGGCTCTCCGCGTCAGGTTCGACGTCACCATCATCACCAGGCAACACGAAATTCAATGCCGATTCTCGCTGAACATGCACCGGACTTTCGCCGTTGGAAATTTGTGGCGCAAAGAGGAAAGAAGTGGCCGGGTCATGTTCTAGCTCTGACGAGAAGACGATTGTAGATTTGTCGTCAGACGCGACTCGGTACTCGAGCATATCTGTCGGGTGTCTAGTGAAGAGGATCGCTGTGACATTGCGATAAGATGAGAGCCCCCAAATCCTGGACATTGAGTTTCCACCTAAATCGAGGTCCAGATCAAACTGCTCTTGGCAGTCTTCGATGATATGTTTCCATCGTGGCCGCTGCAAGGGGTCGCCATTTTGAAGTTGGCGCATTTCTGTGGTCAGACCAATTCCGCCTAGAGTACCTAGGCAAAGGTTGCATGTGTCATTTTGTTCATCCACACAACTGGCCATGGCTAAAACAGGTCAGTTTCCAGAAACTTAATGAGAAAAATTGGGAAATGTACCAGATATAGGCTCCCAGTGCCTTTCATTACATCCCATATTTTCCTCTGTTTCAGGGTTATAGATTGGCCACTCGCGAACTGCGAGAGCGTCGAAATTGGCGTCGTGGCCATTGTAAGTGTTAGAGGGTACAGATATGGTGATAAACCCAGCCATGATGCCAACTACGAGAGACAGTTCGGTGCACGATTGCTGATAAATATGTCAGTAAAAAGAAGGCACAGTGCGAAGACTAAAGCATACATCATGTAGCCATTGCAATGGACCGGTAATGTTAAGGGATGCCAATTTCTCGCTCGAGAGACTCCAGTGATGCTCTTTAAATGCTGTTGGCAAGGCATACGTCTGCAGCTCATCCACGTTTGAGTTTCCGATAGTGACTTGGATATTCAGAAGTCGAAGTTGGGTTCCGTATACAAGAGCGAGCATGGCGACAGCACAGCCAGAGTTTTTGGGGCTCGCCAGTGGTGAAACCAGCCATGGACCGCAGGAAACCGAGCTGACCCGCTGTTTCTCTTTGAAAGCATTTTCAAGAAGGGACCCCGAGCAGATGTGAGAATTGTTCAGTTCCTGGCTCTCGAGGGGGTGAACGGCCAAAACATGGAATTGATGAGAGCAGGGAGAGCCCTCCGATAGTTCTGATCTACGGGGGCGTATTAGAATTACTTCATTGAGCTCATTCACCACAGTCAAAAGGGGAATACCCCAACGACTTTCGTATGCGGGTAGAAAAGAAGAACCAGCGGGGAGAGTCGAAGCCTTCAGTGGTTCACACCAATTGAAGGATCGAATGTTATCTTTTCGAAACGAGATGCCCTCCGCTTGCTCAGAATCTCCCGATTGAGACCGCAACGCGTGGTTGACGATAGCAATTCGGGTCCACTGCTTCTGTGGACCGACTGCCTCCCAAAGGGATAGAAGCAGATTGGAGGTTAACACGGCTAGCACACTGCGTCGGAATTTGCCTAGTCCAGGTGGTGACCAGGCCAAACCAACTACTGTGCTGTTCGATTGCTCTGCGGCGATCGAGAAGTCATTCCGATCTTGGGCGAGGAAAGTGGGCCATTCAGGGTGCGTGAATAGATTGGCCTTGACGCGGGTTATTTGCCAATCCCGTGTTGCATTTGGTGTTGGTCCCTCATGTTTGCCACTTTTTGGCGTCTGTTAAACACATCAGTCATCGATTTAGGCAATAAGAGCGCCTAGATGGATACCAGGATCTGAAAGTAATCCCCGGCAGCAACTGCAAGCTCGCCGTCCGAGGACCAAGAGATGGCGTCAGTGCAGGAGGGGAACACAGATAGCTCAACGGGATCCAGCATATTTTCAGGACTGGGAGCTCCGTATTACTAGCATGTCTTCGAAGTCGCAATGTGGAAGATATTGAAGAAGCTTGTGTTGTGGTGGCCCAGACCGGCAGCATTCTGCGGGTATTGCGTCCTGAGAAATCAGGTGTCGAGGCCTCAACATCGCGGTTCTGTGGTATACATCGAATATGCTTAGATTGAGATAATTATGTGGCTACGTGTTGCTAATCTGCTTTTGATAGAAAACACTATGTTTATCTCCATATCCAATCTGGGAATGTTCATGTCAGGGTATCATCAGGTTGTCAGAGACACGACAGCGCCTTGGGAAAATCAATCCACCCGATCCAGCTTCTGTACAACCATCGCAGTTGCAGCACCACCGCCGTTACAGATTGCAGCCACACCATACTCGCCAGGCTGCAACTGGTGGAGCAAGGTGACAAGGATACGTGAGCCTGAGCTGCCGAGAGCGTGGCCGAGGGAGATAGCACCTCCAAGCATGTTGACATTGGCGTTTTGCAAGCCGAGAATCTAGACAACACGAGTTAGATACGCATATTACCAGATGGGACAAGCTTGGTACTAACCTTCTCATTGGCTTTGATAACAGCTGCAAAAGCTTCGTTGAATTCCCAGACCGCAACCTGGTCCATGGTGATACCGGCACGCTCCAACGCGATTGGGACTGCCTTGGCAGGGGCGACTGGGAAGTCCACGGGGTCGACAGCGGCATCGGCCGAGGACACAATACGAGCCAAAGCACGCCCACCAGCACCATATGCACGAGCAAGCTCCTTGTTACCGAGGATCAGTGCCGATGCTCCGTCATTCATTGTCGATGCGTTACCGGCGGTCACAGTACCCGTACCATCCCGCAGGAAAGCAGGCTTGAGTGTCTTCAACTTGTCGGCACGCAAATTTTCAAAGCCTTCATCACGCTCAATGATCGTGTCGCCTTTCTTACCCTTGACAGTGACTGCGGCAATCTCATCGGCGAATTTGTTGTCCTTCCATGCCTGCTGGGCTCGCTCGTACGACTGGATGGCATATTGATCCTGGTCTTCCCGGGAGATCTCATATTTTTTAGCTGTCTGCTCCGCGCAGATGCCCATGTGGAACTTGTTGTACACATCCCACAGCCCGTCCTTGATCAACCCGTCCTCCAGCTTGATCTCGCCGAAAGGTGGTAATTGGCTAGCGCGAGCCATATAGTAAGGGACACGAGTCATGTTCTCCATACCGCCTGCTACCTGTGCCTCTGCCAGACCTAGCTGGATGTTTTGTGCAGCAATTACTACTGCCTTCAAGCCAGAAGCACACACCTTATTAACCGTGACAGCTTCGACGGTGGACGGCAGACCGGCGAAGATAGACGCCTGGCGTGCGGGAGCCTGGCCCACGGAGCCCTGCAAAACATTGCCCATATAAACATCTGTGATCTTTTCCACAGGGACCTTGGATTTGCTGAGAGCCGATTTGATGGCAACAGCGCCGAGCTCAGGTGCTGACACTGAAGCGTATGAACCATTGAACTAATCCAATGAGATCAGTATGTTGTCTTTTTGAAGCCTTTTCAGGGCTAGCTCACCTTAGCTGTTGGTGTTCGAGATGCACTCAGGATGTAGGCATCCTGAATCTCCTTGCATGTCGGACGTGCGGAGCTGAAGTATCTCTGGGTACGGAATGCGGGGAACGCCTTGGGAAGACGAGCAGACAAGCCCGGAGAGATCATGTTAAGTTATGTATAGGGAAATGCTGTACAGAAGGAGAAAGGATAGAGAGAGGGAGAGAGGAGAAAGGCGAGAAGCAAGAAGGCCGAAAGCACATGAGTATATGGAATGCCGCCGCGCAACCGCCTATAACCGCTCCTCCGCCTGGACCGAGGCAGTTTCTCCGATTATGACATAATGGCAGTCCCGTGATCTACATATGGAGCTAGTCCAGATAGAGGTAGTTTCTCCATTAGGATATCTATTCCGGTCCTCCCCCTCTATCGCATATCGCTGTATCAACTTGGAAGGCTCTCATCCTCCTCTCCGTCTTTGACCCCCCCGAATCTGTACTGATATCGTTGTACAGAGGCTCGGCTTCTCATTGAAATACTCTATCATATTCACATCCTTACGGCCAATCAATCATGTCTACATCCGCCCGCCGCCGTCTCATGCGGGACTTCAAGGTACGCGTGACAATCACATCGTCTTTGAGCTTTTACCCGAATGATATGGCCCTGTATAGCAAGGAGCCGACTTCCTCAACATGTTCAAGTCTTATCATGCTTGCTTTTCGTCTTGCCCATTTTGTATCCCCAAGGTTATGATTCGCCTCTGACATTTCTGTGACTACAGCGTATGCAAACTGATCCCCCAGCTGGCGTCTCTGCATCCCCGGTGGCCGATAATGTGATGACATGGTAGGCCTACCTCCCCTCGACTCTGAGATCCAATATCTGATAAATTCTCAGGAATGCCGTCATCATTGGCCCCGCCGACACCCCCTTCGAGGATGGCACATTCCGCTTGGTCATGAACTTCGAGGAACAGTATCCCAACAAGCCCCCTGGTGTTAAATTCATCAGCCAGATGTTCCATCCCAACGTGTATGGAACTGGTGAGCTCTGTCTGGACATTCTGCAGAACCGCTGGAGTCCAACCTATGACGTTGCTGCCATCCTAACTAGTATCCAAAGGTAAGCTTGGCCGTTCGCTCCAACAACTTGCAGGTGCTAATACTATTGTGAAATCAGTCTTTTGAATGATCCCAACACTTCATCTCCGGCCAACGTCGAGGCTTCGAACCTCTACAAAGACAACCGCAAAGAATACACGAAGCGCGTGCGGGAGACTGTTGAGAAAAGCTGGGATGATTGAAAGACTCATTCAATGAGCCAAAATGAGGCCGGTTGATATCCAGGGATATAGCACAACGGCTTGACCGTTTGATCTGCACAGCGTGGGGTTTGGCGCTTGGTCTCCTTTACTCTTTTTCACTTCATGTTCTCATAGTTCGAGTCTCCCGGGCTCGAGGCCCATGGTTATGAGTATAGTTTCATAGTTGCATTAGTGTATTAGCCTGCTTTTCCTGCAACCCTCCAGAACTCATGCACAAGTCCAAGGTTGTTGCATGTCTATAGATATTAAGCTTATGCATCCCGAGTCCGGGGCGGTCGGCCAAGAAATCCCGAACGGGCGACTGTCAACAAATCCCACGATCTTCCTCCCCCTCCACAGCAAGTCCCATTTGTACCCTTGGTGTCTTCACTCCCCTTTTGGCAGCTTCGCTGCTGTTTTATTTCTTTAATTTTGCTTAGTCTCTAGCGTTTTGCTCCACGCCTGGTGCGCGTGGACCCCCTGACCCTCAACCCCTCCGTGTCACTACACCGCAACAGACATTCCAAGCCCTATTTCAGACGTCTCTGACGAGCTCCGCGACCCACATACCCCTTCCTGGGGTCTCTCTATTCATTTAAGCTGTTATACACGAACCACACTGAACAACCATGGCGTGAGTGTAACCTCCGACTCGATCGTGCGGCGACGCTGACTGAAAGCTTCGACAGGGCTGCGGGGTCAAACACCATCAAGGGTATGCACAGCTGAGCTCAATGATCAGAGGTACTGGTTTGGACCGCGAGACTGACTAGACACGTATAGTGGTGGCCAGATTTCGTCCGCAGAACAAGGTCGAACTGTCCTCCGGAGGCCAGCCGATTGTTGAATTCGAGAATGAAGAGTCTTGTAGCATTAACGTGAGTTGGTATGAACAACCCACAAGGGCTATACTGACCGATCATCCAGTCTCGCGAGGGGACCGGGTCCTTCACTTTCGATCGTGTGTTCCCCATGAACACTGCGCAAAATGACATCTTCGACTTCTCGATTCGACCTACCGTGGACGATATTCTTAACGGATATAACGGAACAGTTTTCGCCTATGGTCAGACTGGTGCCGGAAAGTCGTACACCATGATGGGTTCCGATATCGACGACGACGAGGGCAAGGGTATCATTCCCCGAATGATTGAGCAGATCTTCGCCAGCATCCTGACCAGTCCGAGCAACATCGAGTACACGGTACGGGTCAGCTATATGGAAATTTACATGGAGCGAATTCGCGATCTGCTGGTGCCCCAGAACGATAACCTTCCAGTTCACGAGGAAAAGTCCCGCGGAGTCTACGTGAAAGGATTGCTCGAGGTTTACGTGTCCAGCGTCCAAGAAGTCTACGAAGTTATGCGCCGTGGAGGAACAGCACGAGCAGTGGCTGCGACCAACATGAACCAGGAATCATCTCGCTCCCACTCCATCTTCGTTATCACCGTCACTCAGAAGAATGTCGAGACCGGGTCCGCCAAGAGTGGACAGCTGTTCTTGGTCGATTTGGCTGGTAGTGAAAAAGTCGGTAAGACCGGCGCAAGTGGCCAGACCCTGGAGGAGGCCAAGAAGATCAACAAGAGTTTGAGTGCCCTAGGAATGGTCATCAACGCGTTGACAGACGGCAAATCGACACATATTCCGTACCGTGACTCCAAACTTACCCGAATTCTCCAAGAGTCCCTGGGAGGTAACTCACGGACGACCCTGATTATCAATTGTTCGCCCAGCAGCTACAACGATGCGGAAACAATCTCAACCCTACGATTCGGTGTACGCGCCAAGGCAATCAAGAACAAGGCCAAGGTTAACGCAGAGCTAAGCCCAGCGGAAATGAAGCAACTGCTGCGGAAGGCGCAGAGCCAAATGACAAATTTCGAAAGCTACATCTCTGCCTTGGAGGGCGAAGTCAGCCTCTGGCGTAGCGGTGATAGCGTGCCCAAGGACCAATGGACCCCCTCTCGCGGAAATGAGATTCTAAGCGCCGCAAAGGCCGAAGCACGTGCCCCACGGCCAGGTACTCCTTCGCGTCTTCAGGAAACTGCTCGTTCTGAAACACCGCGTCCAGATTCTCGAGTTGGGGATCGTTCCAGTACTCCCAGCCTGGTGCTGGAGAAGGATGAGCGCGAGGAATTCTTGCGACGTGAGAACGAGCTCCAGGATCAGATTTCAGAGAAGGAGTCCCACATTGTCAATGTGGAACGCAGCCTCCGTGAGGCACGGGAGGAGCTCAGGTCTATGAAGGAAAATGGTGCACGAACTGGCAAGGATAACGAACGATTGGGTACAGAGGTCAACGAGCTCCGCATGCAACTTGAGAAGGTCTCATACGAGAGCAAGGAAGCGGCCATTACGATGGACGGCCTCCGCGAGGCCAATTCTGAGCTCACTGGCGAGCTTGACGAGGTGAAGCAACAGCTTCTGGATGTTCGCATGCGAGCCAAGGAAACTACTGCGGCGCTTGATGAGAAGGAAAAGAAGAAAACAGAAAAGATGGCTAAGATGATGGCTGGTTTCGACCTTGGTGGTGATGTGTTCTCCGACAATGAACGCAAGCTACAAGACTTGATCCAACGCGTTGACGTCCTGCACCAGATCAGCGCCGAGGGTGAAACAATTGCCCCAGACGACATTCTCGAGCTCCGCACGAATCTACTCGAGGCACAGGGCTTTATTCGACAGGCCGAGTTGACTGTAAATGATCGAAGCGACTTTGGCGAGCTGCAGGACAGCCGCCGCGCAGACTTGGAGAAGAAATTGGATGGACTTCAGCAAGATTACGAGGGTCTTCTGACCCGAAACCTTGGCGAGGGCGACGTGGAGGAAATTCGTGAACGCCTGGAGAAGGTTTACGTGACGAAGAAGGAGGCCGAGACTGCAGCAGCCGAGGATCTTCGCTCTGATATCTCGCGCAAAGATGAGGAGTTGACAAAGTTGCGCCAATCCCTTGTTGATACCCAGTCCCGCACGTCAACCAACGGTGCTGCCAGCAAGACTCTGCAGCAGCAAATCACCGAGTTCGATGCTATGAAGAAATCCCTCATGCGTGACCTGCAAAACCGCTGTGAGCGTGTGGTCGAGTTGGAGATTTCCCTGGATGATGCGCGGGAGCAGTATAACAACGTCCTTCGCTCATCCAACAACCGCGCTCAACAGAAGAAGATGGCCTTCTTGGAGCGCAACCTTGAGCAGCTGACTCATGTTCAGCGCCAGCTTGTGGAACAGAACAGTAGTCTCAAGAAGGAGGTGGCCATCGCTGAGCGCAAGTTGATTGCACGCAATGAGCGTATTGCCAGCCTGGAGGCTCTGCTCCAGGAGAGCCAGGAGAAGCTGACCCAGGCCAACCACAGGTATGATTTTTCTGCAGCTCTCAGATGCTCACAGCGAGCTAAATGCTAATTACTTGTACAGATTCGAAGCTCAGCTCACTGCCGTCAAGGAGCGCCTGGAGGCAGCCAAGCAAGGCTCCACCCGAGGCTTACCTAGTATGGACGGCAATGCGAGTTTTAGCTTCGGGGGGTCGCGCATCGCGAAGCCGCTACGCGGCGGTGGCACCTCGGACGGGCCAGCGAACGCGAACGTCGCGGGCGTACAATCGCAAGAGGCGACTGGTAAGCGCAGCAGCTGGTTCTTCGACCGTCGATGATCCCATTGCTCCTTCAGAGAGCTGCTCGTCCTTTGCACTGCTCCTCTTGAAGCTTGACGGTTGTCTGCCGTGTACCCCGGACATCGTGCAATTTGTGCTCTTATCATTAGCATTTGGCTGATCTTGGTTCCACTTGATTCCCATTGACGCTGTCTCACGAGTTTCTTCTTATCTTCTTTTGATCTTTCTGGCAAGTCTTTTTTTCTTGTTCTGATGTGATTTTGACATACTCTTCTCCCAATGTTTCTTTTTCGTTCTAGTACATTAGATCGCGCCCTGCATGCCGAGGACTGGAGGTTTTGGATCTTCCTGATACCCGTGTACATCAATTCCAGATAGAATGCAGAGGAGCTGGTAGGTAGTCTGCGAAGGGGCAATTGATGTGATGTGACATACTATATACGAGATAGTGGATTGACAGTTCCGCCCTACTTTGTTCATTTTTCTTTTTCTTCCATTGCCCAGGAGGTGTAAATTATTTCAAGTAATCCTAGTGCCGAGATTTCAACTTGGGTCAATTAGGGCGGATCTGTAGTAGGAAGTGGATATCATTCTGGTGATGACCTGTGTACATCTACATGTGCGTACTAACGTTCGTTATAACTTAGCCCTGATCGACATGTTATGGTAGGTCGCCACTGTTAGATCGGCCTACATTACATGTACTATTCTGAACCTCCCTGCGAATCTTGGCTACTTTATTGCAGATTGACATACATACATACGGAGTATCACCGGTATCAGACTACGTGCACCGTTGAATCCATTCAGAGAGTAACGTTATAGCATTGTTGGGCTCTTAAACAGCGTGAATACCAATGCATCTGTATACAGCAGTATATTGGCGCGGTTGGCGCGCAATATCAAAACAATTATTTCTTAGATACAACGGAGGTCTCCCCCATCCTACAGGAATAGAGGCTTGCAGACTTCTACTAAAGGTTCACTCTAGCCCACGGGCGATATGAGTTGATCACTAGCTCAGATGTGGATCGCTCGTCTCCGTTATACCGCGGGTAACAAGCCTATACAATATGTATTGACTAGCATAGAGATGCCTGGATTAACCTTTTGTTTATGTCAAGCTTGTTTAGCCACCTATAATCTTTTCCATCCTGAGGTATGGATGTCTTAGAGAGCTGCATGCGTGTCAAGTACTCCCTGCAGTAGCGCAAGGAACGGCTGCACGATGGCCGATAAAGATACATGTAGAAACCAGACACCGACCTGGACATTCAATTGGGCGCATCGCAAACAGCAGAACCCCGAAACTATGCTGATCAAGGCATTAGGTCAGAATAGTCGGTCTTGACAGAGCCCCAGGGAGCCGAATGCAAGTGGCCCCTTTAGCGATATCATCTTCACTTTGTTATAGAGTAGGTTGAAGAATACAATTGTAGTTTTTAGTCGAATAGCCGGAAGAAGAAAGAAAGTGGGAGGCGAAGTGTTTCGACCAGGCCGTCTAACGAGTAATGTACTTCACTACAATATACAAAGGCAAAGGGGAATCCAAAAAAAAAAAAAAAAAACACAAACATGCATATTCCCGCCTTCCCATCTAAACCAATCCATCATAGAGCGACAAGGCACTGACAATGGTCTCGTCCCGTTTGCTGCCCTCCTTGAATTCCTCAATATCAAGACTGCCATTCTCGTCCTTGTCCATCATTCGGAAGATCTTCCGTACGCGCTTCTCTGGGGTGTCTTCATCTTCGGGGAGTTTCACCATTGATCCCACCTAAACATCGGTCAGTAGAGTTCTTCCAGGCCGCATACACACCAAACACACCATTTTATAAATCGCCTCGACAATGGCCAGCATCTCGTCGTAAGTGATCTTTCCGTCACCGTCAATATCGTACAACTGGAATGCCCAGTCTAGCTTATCCTCCATCTTGCCCCGTGAAGTCACAGAAAGCGCGCAGATAAACTCTTTGAAATCGATCATGCCACTATTGTCGGAGTCGAAAACGCGGAAGACATAATTTGCGAATGATGATGGGTCGCCGAAAGGAAAGAATTGTCGGTAAATCTTCTGGAACTCTTCCTTGGTCAGGGTGCCGGATGGGCAGTCCTTAAGGAACCCTGGACAGCGTGTCTACAGTCAGCGATCGCTCCGGAATCTCTAAGAGGCCTTGGAGTGGTCGCATACCTTTGTACCATTGCTGTAGCTCTTTCTTATCGAAATGTGTGGCTCTTTGCAGCTCGTCGAGCTGCGTCGGCGAGAGCTTTGATTGACTGCGGGGCACGAGTCAGCGTATGATCTCATGCTGCAGCGCGTTCGAATTATCCGGCGGCCATAAATAGCCCACGCAAGAGGTATAGACTTCTGGTCCTGGGATCTTGCCCTGGCGAGGGGGGAAAGCGTGCTCCGGTCTCCGCTTATCCGTTCGGAACCGCAGGGAGGGGGGGCGATACAGGTAGCACTTACGACTTGCCCATGATCAAACACCTGAGGTCCGGTATATTACGGCGAAAAACAGACGCTGCAAGTCCGGTAAACGATGCGAAAACGAAGCGAAAACGAAAGCGGCGGAGATGGTGACGCGGGGTAGAAATGGTAGAAACGGGATGTGTGGCTGAGTCGTGGTGGCGTGGAGTCAACGTAAGGGGGAGAAACACACAGCGGCGAATATCGAGAAAGAGAGGTAAAGAGAATGGAGAGAGAATGGAGGGTAACTAAGAAGAAGAAGAAGAAGAGAAAGAAGAAGTTACTGAAGATCGAAGCGGCGAGAAGAAGTCCAGAACAGCCGGGGAGGCTTGGCACTCTACAGTTCATTACTTATATACATCTCGTCTACCTACTTATACAGCTATTGACTTTTAATCCACCTTGATGGAGCCATAGATGCGATGAATAAATGCCCAACTGGCGAAGAATCCGATGGAACCTGGATGGTCAGCGAAGCCCGATGGGAGGCGGAAGGGAACATACCAGTCAAGATGAACACGACGAAGGCGATCAGCGCCGAATAACCCACATAGAGCACTGCCCCAGTCAATCCACCGAAGCTCACCCGCGTGGCCCAGAAAATGAGCGCATTCACGAAGACGTAGCCTCCGGTCATACCAGCGCCCGCGAAGGCACGCCAGTGCCACCGGTAGTTCTCTGCGCATAGCAGGAAGTATACCAGCAAAACGGTCGTGGCCGCTGAGGTGATAATCATGAGACCGTAGCAGAGGAACAAGAATCCAAACATGTAGTAGATCTTGTTGGTCCAGAGGGAGGTCATGATGAAGTATAGCTCAACAAAGATCGCACCGAAGGGCAGGATTCCGGTCAGCAGAATCGACGGAATCGTGCGCAAGCTGCCAGCCATTGGCGGGACCTGACGGGGGATCTGGTTTGTCTTTGTCGGGCCTTCGATTGGCTGTGGAAAACAACGTCAGTGATAAAGGACATGAACTTGAGAAGAGTTAACAATACCGATTGCTTGAATCCTAGCCAGCTGCCTGCCACACTCAATGGCACGCTGATTACAAACCAGATCATGACGAGCGCAAGCATGGTTCCGAATGGCACAGCACCGCTGGAGCCCTTGGCCCAGACGAACAGATTGAGAATGAAGAAACTACCGAAGATGATTCCTGGCGTGAAGAGAGGCGTCATGATAATGTTGCGCCTCCATGCGTCGCCGCCAAACGACTTGTATGCTCGTGCCGATACGTAGCCGCCAATGCAACCGAAGAGGGCGGAAATGAGGAGGATAGCGGTGGCCAGGAAACCACGGTTGGAGGGAGAAAGGAGGCCAAGTAGGGCGAATGCTAAGTAAGCACGTCAGTATCAAAGAGGCAAAGAATGAGAGCCGGGATACGTACCAACAGTGACACCAGTCATCATAAACAATTGAGCGCCGTTACCCAGCATCACACTGAGGAGTAGCGGAGACTTGGGGCACCGGAAGACATCGCCATGGACCAACTTCCAGCCGGAATCCTCCTGGACGCCATCCTCGATCGCAGCCGAGGTACCATCCAAATCCTCAAGGTTGAACGAATCCAGCCGATTGTAACGAGCGATATCCTTCTTGAGTGCGCGGATAAGAATCATGCTGACCATGCCCACAAGGAACACCACAAAGACGGCCGAGTTGATGAGAGAGAACCAATGGATCTTGGGGTCATAGACATGGAGGTATTTATCCCACCGGGTAGCCCAAGCAGTTGAAGATTCCTTCCAGTAAACACTGTATGTCCAGGTAACAGTTGTTTCGCCATCCTCACTCAGCGTGAGAACGTCACCCTGAGTCCCGCACTCAGCGGTTCCGTCATCCAAGTTCCGAGAGTTCTTGCGAGATTCAGGCTGGACAAGCACTCCAACAACGCGATATTTATCCTTGCCACCGAAGCCCACCTTGTGGTAGTCAATCACAATGTCATAATGGTTGTTAAGCAGAGCTTGTCCACTATCATCGAGATCACCAAGGGAGAAACCAGGGTTGTAGAACTTGGTCTTGGTAACACCGTCGTAATTCCACTGCGCAGCCGGCAGCCCATCCACAAGCCAGTTGATGTTGTAACCTTGGGAAATTCGTCGATTGGTAAATTTAGCGCTGCGGGCGTCGAATTTGGCCTCTGCACAGATCGATTTGCAGGTCTCGTTCTTTGCCATGTGAAGCTCGAATGGTGAGGTGCGAATCCGGTCACCAAACAGAATGCTCCCCAATGATTCCCTTACATCCTTGGGGCCATCTGCCGGACGACAGAATTGAAATGCTGGGTGGTAGTAGTCGTAGGAGAAAACGGAATGGAGCTGGTCGTCGCGCGAGAGACCGGGCGTCAAGTGGTTGACGTAGAGCGGAACTGATTGACCTTCATCGTAGGATGTTGGGGCGACACCAGGGAGGTAAAAGGCTGATGTGAAAGAAGGAATTGCAAGGAGAACCGATGCGAGGAGCGAGGCCCGATCGGTGAACCGCATGGTGAGCGTTCCAAATAATATGGGGCCCGCCTTGCAAGTCAGGCTCGATGGTTTGTTTAGAAATGGCGGTAAAGCTCAGGTTCGATAAAAGGGTGACAGATTGCATACAGTCAAAGCTACCACGAAAAGAGAGAATCACGGTCTCATCCGTGGGAAATCCACCAAGACAACAAGATGCACAAGAGAGAAGGAGAGTTGACACCTGGACAGCTCCGGCGCCTCTGCACGTGACTGATAACGATAAGGACAAAAATTTCCCGCGAATTTATTGATCTTCGCATCTTCGCATCTTCATATCTGCACATCTGCAATCATGACTTCTCAGGTGCCCTCGCGCCCTTTGAATTTGGCTGCACTGCTTGAGACTCTGAACACATGTCTATCGAACACACCCACTTCTCTACCCAAGTCACATAAAGATGCGCCTACCGATGTCACGATCGAGCCTCCGCAGGACGGCATCTCCCTCCTCGACACCAAGAGCGAGATCCTGCTTTCCTACCTACACAACCTTGTTTTCCTGATTATTTTCCAATTGCGACAAACCTCGAAGCAAAGCCCAAAAGAGAAGGCCGAATCTGCGGACAACTCTCTCGAAGATGATATTCGGAAGAAATTGATCGAGCTGCGGGTCTTCCTTGAGCGGGGTGTTCGCCCTCTCGAGGGACGCCTGAAGTACCAGGTAGATAAGGTCATCAAGGCCGCCGAGGATGCGGAACGATCTGAGAAGGCTCAGCCCACGAAGTCAAAGAGCCGCAAGGCCGCAAACTCGGATAATGAAGCGTCAGACGATGAAAGTGGTAGCGACGATGAAGAGGATATTGATGAAATGGCCTATCGTCCCAATGTCTCTGCCTTCTCCAAGCAAGTCGCCGAGCAGAAGAAGGCCCAACCCTCCAAGGCAGCCGACAAGGGCCCTGGTGATGGCATTTACCGCCCTCCGAGGATCATGCCGACTTCTTTGCCTACGACAGAGCGTCGCGAACGCCAAGACCGCAGACCCCTTCGATCCAATGTCATTGACGAATTCGTCAGCGCTGAGATGTCCTCTGCGCCTATGGCTGAGCCCAGTATTGGTAGCACAATTATCGATGGTGGCCGAACGACCAAGTCAAAGAAAGACCGCGAGCGTGAAGCCGAGCGCACTACCTACGAAGAGACCAACTTTGTCCGTTTGCCGAAGGAGACCAAGAAGGACTTGGCCAAACGCGGTCGTGGAAAGGATACCACATTCGGAGGCGATGAATGGAAGGGTCTCAATGAAGGCGCGGATCATATTGAGCGCCTCACTCGGAGAGCCAAAGGCAGCGGTGCCGCGCTGGAGAAGAGCCGGAAACGAAAGGTTAACGAGGATGGCCAACGTAGTGATGGCGTGGGCATGGGCCAAATCTTCGATAAGCGACGAAAGAAGGTTGACAGCTGGAAGCGGTAAATCGTGGCCTCATGTGGAGAGCAATTTCCAAGTCCAAAAGGCGTTTCTTGTGAATGATATTGACCATTATCGGAGTTTCTTTGGTTAAAAGGTCGGGTTTGACCTGCTACATATCTGTACCTATCTTATATAACACCCCTTGAAGCATATGATCTATTCATATATGCACTGACATCTTGCATGCTATATATACCTCGCTATGTAGGGAGAGATAGAGCGTTTGGCCCTATGGTGAAAATCGAAGTAATCTGTCTTCTACTATCAACATTGCTTACGGTCTCACGAACTTGTATGCTGGGTCTCAATATAGCAATCCAAGTATACTGCTGCATATATTCGTTATTTTATGAACTTCAACAGAATTTTAGAGCGCTGACCATCCAATTTGATCCACGCCCTTCGTACCGACGGTGGAGATTCCCCATATGTCCTAACAACTAGTGTATATTCTAGCGTTTATGAGATTGTGCAGCCTCAAAGTGACCCCAATGCTTCAGCAACTCTCCATGAGGCTCGCAATGTGGGCGTGACAAATACGCAAATCCAGCTTGCATGTCCTGGAAAGCCTGCTGGGAGCTTCTATCTTCATGAGACTATGTTGATCAACCCCATTGCTTACGCCTTGTTTGTGGACTCTTTGACTCACGACGGGCCGGGAATTCTATCCCGCATTGGTTTTGATACTGTTTGCAACCAGCTAGTTCCTCCAGGGCTCGGCCTGGAAGATGTTTTTGGGAACCGAGACCATCGCATTGTCCTCGGTGTAGTTGACACCTTGTCGTATGGGTATATTGGAAACGCCGAGCCGCCCTGTGAAGCCATATGCTCGAAGTTAAGAAAATTGTAATTTCGACAATATAGTCCCGCCTTTGGAATTCAGACTGATACACCAGGCCGTTATTAAACAGAATCAAAGCACGTTCAGAAGAACAAGTCGTGGCCACTTTAGGTTGTGCATGTTTAATAACTGTCAGTTGTGGTAGTCTTGATCTATATTTTACGGTTGTATAGCCATCCATGGATCAATTTGCGGCCGACGAATTCTGATAAAGCCTGGAAACGCAGTGTAAACTAGAAATTCCCTATTATTAATTATTTAATTTTAAATGACAAGGCGCACTACAGAGTAGAATAGAAATGTTACACTTGGCAAGTTGGCCCTGATTCACATGTGAAAGGACATGATGTCATACCTTTTGATATCTTGCTCGGCTCGTTTCTTCTCTCTGCAACACTCTTGCACTAAAATGGAGAACCCTGGTACGTTATAGACGTGGTGTTTTCTAGTGTTGTCAAACTAAAATGGTCTACAGTGGCTGAAATCCCAACGGTAATCCGTCTTCTGACGCAGTCGCCGCCGTCTGTGCAGGAAACTGTCCTGGGGCGGTTCTACACCAACAATGCATCTTTTGTCCATCCCTTCTGTCGGGTTCCCAGCTTCCAGGGGAGCCGATGGTGGGTTGCAAAGATCTTTCAGTGGTACAAGATTATGTCGCCCCGAATCGAGTTGGAGGTCCATTCTATCGGTATGTCACTACGCGACGGTGATAGAAGAGTAAAGAATCTAACCTCTTTGTAGCATTCGACGAGGAAAAGCTCAAACTTTATGTGAATATGTCACAAATCTTCTCTATCTGGCTTGTTCCTTTCCATGTTGCTCCAGTCAGCCTCACCACTGTCTTGGATTTGACTTTTGAATCTCCCACGAGCGATGCCACGACCAATGGGGACCACAGACTTTACTACATCACCCAGCAAGAAGATCTATACCAAACCTCGGAGTTTATCAAGTTCATCATGCCACACATTGGATACTGGCTTGTTTTTGGCTGGCACCTGATTGCAACGCTCTTCTGTGTTGCTGGTGTCATGTTGCTTTGGCCGATATTGTGGCTGGAAGAAAAGCGTTATATCCCAGGTAGCTTTCTACAAGGGGGGAACCTGGCTTACAACATGGAGAAGAAAATATCAGAGATTAAAGAGCACTGACATCGGAATTAGCTTTCAAATCTTCCAAGGTTGCTGTTAATGGATACCTGTGACTTAATGTATGCACTGAACTTGCTTTCCTTCATATTACATGCATTGAAGATCTCTGTGGAGGTTTCTTTATTCATTCAAAACAAATCAAGACCCAAGTCCTGGCTTCATCGCTATGCTGCTTTCGCTGCAAATCAATCGCCTGCTATGTTGGCCACATCTCTTATTTCACACATTCAATGAGTCTTATTCTTTGGGCGCTGCTTTTCCAACTCCCTGCGGAAGGCGTTTTCCTGCTCCACGACCATCAAGGGCAATCCACGGCCGATACCGAAGAACACGAATAACGCCCACTTCCAACGGAATGGGTTGATGACCAGAACAAATAAGTACCAGTAAATCAGTTCAGCATAGGTGAAAAACTCAAACGCTCCCGTGGGTGCCAGACGCTTCATGAACCGTGTGAAATCGATCCAGGTCTTCATCCAAGCCTCAGTGGGACGGGTCAATGGGTCAGTCAGGAACATGAGCAAAAATCGTGTGTAGATTCCGATATGCATGTTGCCCACTGTTCCAATGGCGTCAACGTAGGTGCTATTGTTTGCGCAAATGTCCGGGTATTTGGGTGGGAAGACTTGGAGATACCAGCTGGGCGGGCCGTACGGTTCTTCGAAAACCTCCTCCGGCAAGAAGGCCAATGAAGGTCGTTTGAAGCCAGTCGCCATGACAATGATGTCACCCTCAACCAGGCGCTCCTGGCCAGGGCCTCCCTTGGGCACACCCTTGGATCGGAAGTTGAATGTCACACCCCTCTCTTCCACTGAAACAATATCGCCTCGCAGCCAATGCGCCTTTCCTTCCCGAATCTGGTCGAATAATTCAGAATTGGCCATGGGAGTCTGTGTGAAGATTCCCTTTTCAGTCGGCGCAATGTCTTGGAGGTCCCGGTAGAAGAACTTGCGCAGCAACCATTCGGGAATCCATGAGAGAGAAATCTCCTGACCAAAGATGTTGCAAGCCAGCAGGGATTGCACGAGCACGTTTCGAGGGATGATCCATTTGTCTGACCGAGACAAGACGTCGATCTCGGCGGCACCGTTCTTGACAGCAAATTCTAGTGCCTCGATGGCGCTGGCGCCGCCTCCAACAATCAACACCTTCTTTCCTTTGGCACTCTTGCCATCCAGATTAGAGGAATGGTAGATTTCCCCCTTGAACTTTTCTTGGTTGGGCAGTGGAGGCATCTTAGGGTCTCCACACACGCCTACTGTAGCCAAGATACCGTCGAAGACGCCGTACTGGCTTTCGTCGTCGTTGATGACCCATTTGCCGTTCTTGTTCTTTTTCACGGAAGTGACATGGGTCTCAAACGCGGTACGTCCTTCCAAGTCATAGTGTTTCCAGACCTTGATAATCTGTTCCTTGATCTGCTGCTGGGAAGGATATGCGCTGTCAAAGTGGACAGAGGGGTGGAACCTGTACATGAGACTGTGGACCTGCAATGCAGAGGTTGAGTTGACTCTCTATAGCTTGTTAGTTGAAGTTATATTTCACTAAGCAGGGAAAATCCTACACTCCAGATGCCTCCGAGACCTTGTTCCTTAGGTCGTGATTCAAATAGTTGCACATCGAAGCCATGACCCACACAATGGGCAGCAGAGGACACTCCAGTCAATCCAGCACCAATGACTGCGACCCTCTTGCGAGGGATGTTGGCGTTTTGAGCGGTTGGGGGTGGGGGAACGGGAGAAAAGACGTAGACCAGGACTGCCTGCAGAGCCATGTAGAACCAGGTAAAGGTTTCTACAAATGGATGCCGGATCAGTGCCAGGATAAACGACTCATTGCTAGAGGCCGCCATGTTTGAAGATGAGAAAAGAAATGGTGAGAGCCGGGAGAATATTTATACGACGTTGGACGCTTCAGTGCTTTCATGTGAAGACATGACATCATGTCGGAAGATTCCAAGAATTTCATACTTCGATCAGGGGCCTTTGGTCTATCCACACGCTTCTTTTACTGCTATTTGCTTCTCTAGGCCGCAGGATCCACAGATATCTTCCTCGGGATGCCGTCACAAGAGTCAATTCATAGAAGACTAGACGTTTCAAGCTCTGGATGGGGCTATGTGCGACCTACACAGCTCTGAAGTGTTACTTTCACATGTTTTTCTGACAAAAAGTACACCTCAGCTCGAATGGTAGCCGAGCAAAGCCGCGAGAGGGGACAATGCGATCTTCTCTTAGAAAGCAGGTAGACATCTTCGCCGTCTGTGTAGATCTGGTATGTATAGATCGAAACCGCAATTGGTAGATACCATGAGGAGATATTTTCAAATTGACCAAACCAATACATAATCTGCACTACAAATATTGGTATATCATGAACTAAATTACCCAATGGCATTGGTGAATTGAGTAGAAACCCTCTTCGAAAATCTGATGGCATTGTATACAAACCCTGGGCGGTAAACCTCGTTCTGCCAACAATGCCATCCGCAGTCTTCAAGGTTGACACTTCCTTGTCAACTTCCTCATGGGCGCCATGATCTTTCATTCTTGAGTCTCTTTAGACCGCTGCGATAAACAGCCTGAGCGATCAGCCTCATCTTTCACTATGGGTCCTACCCCCGTTCTTGACCAATTCCTCGGCAGCCTTGGGGAATTGGTCCAGAATCGCGACGGTGCTAAAGTACAGGACTTCCTTCAGATCGAGCCGCCCCTCTCCGACATTTATGAGCGCATGATCGAGGAATTACGAAATAACTTCCCCCCATGTCCCAAATCTGATGCCGAGCTTCTCCAACGATGTGATCGCCTCGTGCCGCGATCCAAGGGTAGCTCCTCGTGGACCGCCTTTCCGACTTTTCTCAAGCTCTACCTGACCTTTCTGCGCGATGTGAAGACGGAAAACTTGCTGGAGACATACAATTTATTGAAAGCTTTGCTCAAGTAGGTTCTAACCCACAGAGATCTAATGCGCGCAGCAACATGCCCGCAATAACGAGCCTGATCACTGACTCAATTTCTTACAACTTTAGCCAGTGTGTGCTCGCCCTTGGAGATAGCCAGATGGGCGTCGTTGTTCTTCCTACTGTGCTCTACTTGTCCAAAGTCCTGGCGAAATTGGCTATGGGTCTCGATCGTCGACCGGATCTGATCGCGCATATCCTACGCATGGAAGGACAACCAGACCAAGATGATACGGTTGAGAAAGTGACTTTGGTGGAAAAATCGGCAAATGTGGTGCGCGAAGCATTTATCAAGTGTTTGACTGACCGTACCGGCACTCCTGGCCCGCACGGCAAGCCAGAGGGCAAACGGATCGGTATCTATCTCATGGCCAATTTGTGTCTAAAACTTCTCTTCCAGGTATGCAGGTCTCTTGGTCCTTTCCCACCGCATATTCTTATTGACGAAAAATAGTGCGGCAAGCTTCGCAACGCTGAACAGATGTTTGCGAGCATCACCGCGCAGTCGCCCCCCTTGGCTTACTTCCCTGCCTCGCAGCGTGTTACCTACCTCTACTACCTCGGTCGCTACCTCTTCGCCAACAACCTCTTTTTCCCTGCTCAGACTGCACTGCAGGCTGCCTATGACCAATGCCACCGCCAGGCAACAAGCCAACGACACCTAATCCTCACCTATTTGATTCCATGCAACATCATACTGGGCCGATTCCCCTCCCGGGCGCTTTTGCAAAGACCGGAGGCACACGGTCTTGCCGAACAATTCGAACCTCTATGTCGGTTGATCACTCGAGGAGATTACCTTGCCTTCCGACAGCATCTCTCCCTCAGCTCACCCACCGCTGAATGGTTCGCCCGCAAAGGAATTTTGCTCACTCTCCGCAATCGATGCGAGATTCTTGTATGGCGTTCTTTTGCGCGCAAAGTTTTCATCAACGGAGGTTTCCACGGAGATCCGCAGGCGCAGGCGCAACGCGGACCTCCCCCGTATCTCTATCTCAACAAGGCCGTTGTAGCAACGCGATGGCTTCAATCACAGCATGCATTATCCGGGAATGACCCGGCTGGTGCCACAGCAGCTCTCAACAAATATGGTTCACAGGTCATCTTCGAACCCACAGATTCCGAGTACGCGGGCTTGTCAGGGGAAGATGAGTATACTGGTCCCCAGGATAGCGAAATACTCGCAGAATATGGCGATTACATCGCCCCGGATGGCTTCTATAATGATGAAGGGTACTGGCAGCCCAGTGAAACCGGTCAACTGGTGGATGGCGAGCCATATGATGATTATGGCGACTGCGACGTGTACCCATATTCCGACGAACCCGAAGACAGCAGATATTCCCACACCCCGTCTCCTCTGATGCGGGAAATCGAGTCGATATTTGCATCCCTCCTGACACAAGGTTTGATGCGCGGGTACCTCACCCACCGCAACCCTCGATTCGCCATTCCGGGTGCCCGACTCCGAGGCGCCTTGCCTACAGGCTTCCCGAATGTTTGGCAGACCATCTTTTCGCATGAGAACGAAGATTCCAGCGTTCCTGGCTGGGTTCAGCCTCCGCCTACCGGGTTCAATGCACCTAGAGCCAATGGAGGAGCAGGGGGAGCAGGAGGAGCCGGAGGGGGCCGGGTGGTCAACCTCTCAGGAGCACGCCCAGTTGGAGTTCAATAATGACTTTATGATACCTGTAGTTTAAGCGAGTCCAATTCCATCTTCTTCTATCTTCTATCTCTAAGGTCTATAACGTGCACCTCTCTCTATACTATATTGAATCTTAGGCTTAACCCGACCTGATCTAGCAGCGAAGTGCTTTAACACTTTGTTTCGACTAGAAAGAGCCCTAACGCGTGCTAAATCTCTTTATCGATAAGATTTTTGCGGGGAAACCGAGCTTCGGCCTTCTCCATTTCAACTCCCTTGCATCCTGCATCCTGCATTGGCCTCCCTCATGACTCATTCTGAAGCTGTGCAGGAGATATCGGCGCGGGTCACTGACTTCTACCGCCGCCAACAACCCTTTCGCATTTACCATGGCGCAACCAATAGCACGCGACCCTCCAATCACTCAGCATCTACCACAGTGAGCATTGCAGATCTCACCCATATTTTGCAGATCAATGCAGACAGCTGCACGGCACTGGTCGAGCCTAATGTCCCGATGGATGCCCTTGTGCACGCCTCCCGATCTCTGGGCCTGGTCCCGCTCGTCGTTATGGAGTTTCCGGGTATCACCGTCGGAGGCGGATTCTCCGGAACGTCGGGCGAGAGCAGCTCGTTTCGGGAAGGGTTCTTTGATCATACGGTCAATTGGATTGAAATGGTTCTTGCGGATGGCCAGGTGGTGAAGGCCTTCAATGACCGCGTCGAGTTGAGGGAGGATATCGAGGACAAACGATCGGACTTGTTCTGGGGCGCTGCATCTTCCTTTGGTACTCTTGGAGTGGTCACCTTGTTGGAGGTTCGATTAAAGAAGGCAGAACCCTTGATCGAATTGAAATACTATGTCAGTTCAAATATGAAAGATGCACTGTGCGACTTCCAGGCGGCTCGTGCTGATCCGAAGACTGAATATCTCGACGGTATCGTTTACTCAAAGAACAAGATCGTTGTTTGCGCTGGACGACAAGTGAGCAAAAGTCCCAATCTAACAGTCCATCGGTTCACTCGTCGACAAGATGATTGGTTTTATTTGCACGTCGAACGGATCACCAAATCTCTCACCAAGCAAGCTGGCTCTCACACTCCAGATGCAGTGGACTACATTCCTCTGACAGACTATCTCTTCCGCTATGACCGGGGTGGCTTCTGGGTTGCCCGTTACGCTTTCCGCTACTTCTGTGTCCCGTTCATCCCACTTACGCGCTGGCTCCTCAACCGATTTATGTACACCCGGGTGATGTACCACGCTTTGCATGTCAGTGGTCTCGCACGCCAGTATGTCATTCAAGACGTCGGCGTGCCAGTATCTACCGCTTCCGAGTTCCTGGACTGGCTGGACCATCCCGAGAACTTTGGGCAATATCCTCTCTGGCTCTGCCCACTACCCCCTGGAAGCGCCGGTGGGTTGGAAGGACAGACGATGAACCATAGCAAAGCAGATGATTCGAACCCAGAGAGAACAACTTTGATGAATTTCGGAATCTGGGGACCATCAACCACCACTGGACAAGCCGAATTTGTGGCTCAAAATCGGCAGCTCGAACAGAAGGTTCATAGCCTTGGAGGAAAGAAATGGCTCTATGCACATACTTACTATACAGAGGCAGAGTTCTGGAAAATTTACAACAAAGAGGACTACGATACTCTGCGTAGCAAGTACCATGCACAACACCTTCCCACGCTGTATGACAAGGTACGGGTGCGCGAATCGGATCTCCCGGGTGCGCATCGCGGGGTGTTCGAAAGTGGATGGAAGGGAATGGTCAAACGAGCTCTTTGGGATGTCTGGCCATTCAGTGGATTGTACGGAGTCTACAAAGCCTGGAGAGGAGGGGACTATCTATTGCAAAAGGAGATTCCTAAGAAGAAAGCCGACTAAACCAAAGCCTGGTATTATGCATTCAACCTCGCCAGTCGCAAAAACGCCGAGAGGCCTCATCTAGTGCTTATGCATGATGCAAGATAGGGAGAACACGCAAATATAGAACCGAACATATAAACAGACCCCGAAAATGAAATGCCCGAAAGGAACGCCGAGGGGCGTGTCTATTCCTCCACAATTCGTCCCTCCAGCCGAGGAGAGATACCTGACGTCCAGGCTGGAGTGAACTCTCCCTCACCGTCCATGGTGTTCAACGTTGTAGGTTGTAGTCCTGCGTGCCGCATCCACTTCCGGACAACTCGCCGCGCAATTTGCAAGCGGTGCTCTTCGTCGGCGGAGGACTGCGCTGGCAAGGTAACGTAGTTGGTGAATGGTTGCGATGAGGTCAGTATATCCGGATTCTCATCGGAATCAGAGTCCATGGCGTCGCCATTAGCCTCATCCCCAGTGAGAGCCTTGATATCCTGTTCAAGCTCTTCAGGGAATCGACCGTAATAGTATTCTGCATGGTTTGTCCGCTTAAGAGCAGGTCGTGACCCTAGCTTCTTGACTGGGGGCTTTTCGGCTTTGGGAGACGTCGCGGCGGATGGCGGTTTTAGCCAGCCTTCACCGTGCAGGTTGCGATGGACAGTACCCCAATGTCGGCGCAAACTGGCGCTCCAGCGATTCCATTTACCGAGCACCTTCAGACTTAGGAAGTATTGGCGTAGAATGGTGCTAATGAGCACACCGTTTTCCTCATCAACAAGCTCCTCCACCTCACCTCCTTCAGACTGAACTAGTAATGCGGAAAATCCGTCTTTACCTCGCGCCATGTATCCACGAGTCGCGAGGACATAATCACGATGCAGATCAATGGGTTCACTACCGATACGCGCGAATGTAATGCGCGAGCCCGGGGGCGCTGTGAGCTTAAACCCATAGCTGATATTCGACACCTGCGAGAACCGGCCCTCGAGTGCAGGGAGCTGGCTAACCCCATTTTCAAGTGCATTCAGCAATGCCTGACCACTGAGGCGTAGCAGCACGACGGGATCTTCAAAAGGGAAACAGTTCAACAAATCTTTCAGCTTCAAAATCCCTGGCGGGTAGATTTGATCGCCGCGAATGGTGCCACCGGCCATCATGGCACAGTCGGCGGCATAGTAGAAGCGCATTAGGTCGCAGACAAAATTACCTAGATTGGATTCACGCTGGCGTACAGTAGAGAAACGACCATCGAGGGGACTAACGGTGAACCCAATTGGTTTGTCCAGTTTAGCCTTGAGGCTGGATGTGAGCCGGGCCACCAACTTCACCGTATCAGGGTCCTCAGGAATTGAGCGAACTACATCTCGCCGCACGATGTTGAAATCCCAGCCCCCTTTCCCACCAGGTTTGCGGAAAGCCTCAATATAGCTGAATTGTTTGAAGTCAGTCCCTGATCGCAAGACATGAATTCCATTGACAATGGAATGCGCATAGAAGTGGTCGTGTCCTCCGAGGATGATGTCGACAAGATCAGGCGATAGATTGCTGGCTAATTTATGATCGTTTGGTTCGCGTTGATGGGTGACAGCGACGACAATGTCTGCTCCTTGTTCCCGGAGTTGCTTACCAAGTGCTCGAGCTGTTTCAGACGCGGATTTGTAAATCAGATCAGGCGGAAGTACGTTGATTGTGCCGAGCCTAAAAGTCGTGTAAGCCGAAGATGCTAAGAGCGTATCGTCTGGAATGCATACCATTCTCTCTCTCCTAGACCCAACACGCCAATCTTGATCCCGTTCGACGATGTCAATATGCGGGTCTTACCACAGTCGGCGATTGGAACACCGTCTCCTAACGCCGGGTCAAGCACATTTGCCAAAAGCCACGGGAAATGACATTGGCTCGCAAGATGCCGGAACTGGACCACTCCAAAATCAAGGTCATGATTCTGGATGAATTAGCGGTGTACATGCCAGGCGGATTGCTGGTTGCCATACTCACACCCACACAAGCCACATCGGTGCCCACTGTGTTGAGAAATGGTACCATATGTCTGCCTTTTGTAATTGTACTCTCGATACTCGGATTGAATGCATCGCCGGAGAAGAAGGTGAGGATATCGGGCTGCCCGGCGAATTGCGAGTGAGATCGGTAGTAGTTCACGAGGGATTGGAATCGAGATATCCCGCCAATAGGTTCTGCAGAGCCAGACCTAAGTAGAATGTGTTAGTATAGTTCCATTCAAAGCAGGGTGGCGAGCTGGATGAGAGAGGCGCATACTCGACGTGATAAACATCATTGTAGTGGATCAGCCGTAGATCCGGGGATCCGGTTCGATCTGAGCAATAAGTGACGGAGTGGCCGTCTGTGTCGAGGCTTGCCATGTGAAACCCAAGGAAGTCCAAGAGGTCCAGAAAGATACAAAGAATAGCTACAGGGGAGAAGGGGAGATGGGACAAACACAATGAGGGGAACCGCCACCCGAGTGCCTGGGTGGCTGGGTGCCTTGGATTTATTGCCTGAAGATTGGGGTGTCAATGAGTTGAGCTATCATGAAGGGGAAAAAAACAGCAAAAAATAAAAATAAAAAGCAAAACGCCCACCATGCATATGAGGTATCCTAGAATTTACACATAATTTCATAACTTCTGCTCCGTCACTGTCCATCGCCGCTGTGGTCCGCCCTCACGATCCTCCAACGATTGTGCGCTCCCCCATAAACCACGCTGCGACAGCGTTCGCTGTGGTAACTGTTTTGTCCAGCCACCCATAGGCTTCTCAGGAAGCGCTGAATCTTGGCTAACTGGACGGTCACCAAAGTTTGGCACAAGGTCGTCCTCTGTGTCGTCGGCCTTCTCGGTCCTCTCGGTCTTGTCGGTCTTGTCGGGAGACATCGAACCCCAGAGCCCAGAGGCACCGCGAGGATTAGTTGACGGGCGCATGGTCAGCGTCCAGCCACGAGGACTCGTTATGGAATTCAGCGGCGGCCCAGTTGCTGATGTGCCTTGGAGGAGCGATGAGCGAGAAGTAAGTCGATGCCGATAGGACGAGACCGGAGCTGATGGAACAGGCTGTGGTGCGGAGGGAGACACCAGCGAGGTGAGCTGTGAGGGGTTGATTCCTGGACGCAGATGATCAGTGGACGCCACAAGCTGCAGGGAGTATTCCCGTGAGACCGATTGGCTCCCCACGCGCTCCGGAGAATTACGCGCATCCTCCGTGGCGGGGTTCTTGATGCGGTCGCGTCGTACAGCCATGGTGAGTGAGGCCGTGTTGATATCAAGGAGGACCGCGTGACCAGTCAATGCGCTGATCAACGCATTACAGTCCGCGCCATGTGTGATTATAACGAGGACCGTTTGCGCATCACCGTCGGTGCTTGCTCCATTCGAGGCGCTCTCAGACCTATGGTCAGATGATCCCTGTGCTTGGTACCAGTTTACCATGTGCTGGAACCCATCATGAACACGTTCATGCATAGTACTCCACTCTTCGCCATATTCACCTCCAGTTCCCCAGTAAGGTGTGCGCAAACTGTCCCATTGGTAATCGATCCTCGTGCATGCGTTCCGCGCATGGGCAACATATCCGGTAGGAATGGGATCGGAAGAAGAGACCGCATAGCTCGGCGTGGGGGGTATATAGGACGCATCTAGACTGGACGGTAGGTCTGTATTTAGACGGCCCAGAGGCTTCTTCGCATCCTTGGCATGGACGGGGTTTTGTTGGGTGTCATATGTGCTAGCACGTTGTCGTGGACCGTGTTGGTTCGATTTAGAATGCAAGCCTTCCTCCTCCTCGGTTGTGGGTGAATTGGGATGAGAGTGACTGCCCCAGCCACCGGGAAAATGACCTGACAAAGCCCTTGCCGACCCGTCCGCAGCAGGGATGACCTCGGCACGACGCAGCAATTCCGCTTTGGCACAAGCCACCATTCTATCCGAGCTAGGAGGTGGCGTGATCTGGTCAAAGTAGTCTGGTGACAGCCATTCTCCCAAAAATGCATCGACGCGAAGCAGACATCGTAGGTCGGGGTTTGACGAGGCTGACAGTAGGGAAGGGCTTGACTCATGTGTCTCGATAGGGTGTGAGCTGATACCCGCACTGACACCAATGGCAGTTTGAAGACATCGCAGGTATGGAGAGGTATGGACAATGACGTTATATCGGTCGTACAACTCCGAAGATGCGGGGGCGGGATTTAGGCTGGCCTGATCATCCGAGGTCGGATGATGCTGGCCCTGCGAGTCTTCTCCGGTGAATTGCCGGGTTTTCAGTAGACTTCCGATCCGTACACCTAGGGCGCGAGCTTGCATCCACCCACCGTAGGAGAGAGGCGGGTCGTAAGGCGTAGGGGAGGTAAGATGCCAGTCTTTGTCTGCAGCATCGAGGCGGGCGCCATGTCTTCAGCCCAGTTAGCAGCGCAGACGCAATGCACGAGGCAAATGAGATTTACCTGGCTATAAACACAATCGGTGGTGATTTTGTCATCGAGTCAAGATGTAGACTTGGAACCCGCTGCAACTTATTTTTTTCTCTGGAATGTTAGGATATCAGCAAAAACTGAGCCACGAAAACAAGATGAAGCGAGAATGAAATTCAAAGAATGCGCGCCATGACCAGCCAAGGCACCATGGCGACCATAACAATGAAAGCTGGAAGCTGAAGGAGATAAGACGGAGAAATTCATCCTGATGTCCGGGCATGTGATTGGCTTATGTAACCATACTCAGGTGAAGTATAAGTTAGAATCTTTGAATCTTTGGATCCCTTGATACTCACATTCGGCTACAATTGGTTATGCATAGCAAGAAGAAATAGTTTATCCTGACCTCAACATCATTCAATGCTTTCCAGGTTGGCCAATACCATATTTGAAGTCAAATGCAACTACGGAAGCACAAGTGTGAAATTGCCCAGGAGTTCTTTTCTTCATTCACCTGTAAACGTTACTAGCGATTGAATGACTCAATAATCAACTACTCAATTGCCATTTACCTAGTGCTCAGTAATCAGTACTCACTAAGTAGTTAACTGCCAATCTAAGCTTAATGTCAGCCGTCCGATCCGGACCCGACTGATGTTAAGCTCGGGATCCACACCAGATCTGATAGAGAGACCTTCTTGCCATGTTCCTGTAGCTTCTATATTTGTTCAATCTCGTCTTTTCTTTGACCTTGGATTATATAGACTCGTCCCATGAACATGTCGACCCCATCAACCTAGAAAAGGCGCCCACGCATGGCAATGATGAGGCTTTAACGCGGCTCGAGACTTCGCAGTCGCAGATATCGCCACCAGACTCGCTATTACAGGAGGCCATTTCGGTATCTGTGGTGTGCATGGCGCAATTTTTATGACCCAGACCGGTCTCTGCATCTCTATTGCTCCAGCTATATCATCGGCCGTAGCTTTGGCACCACCAATCCCGCAAATCTGAGCTGGTTTGCGGCTGCGTATAGTTTGATTGTCGGTACATTCATTTTGGTTGCAGGCCGACTTGGGGATATGTATGGACATTGTCGCATGTTTGTGATCGGCTTCTGTTGGTTTGGCCTGTGGTCCTTGCTGGCTGGGTTTGGCGTCTGGCCCACCCAAATCTTCTTTGACTGTTGTCCTGCTTTCCAGGGAATTGGACCAGCTATACTGCTTCCTAACACTATTGCAATTCTTGGACGTACATATCCCCCGGGCCTACGGAAGGAAATGATCTTCAGTCTGTTCGGCGCTACCGCTCCTGGAGGATTCGTTGTGGGAGGTGTCTTCTCATCCATCTTTGCTCAGCTTGTCTGGTGGCCCTGGGCATATTGGGTAATGGGAATCGCATGTGCCATGCTAGCTTTAATTGGAAAAGTAGTAGGCCCCCCAGTACGCGACCAAAGTTTAGCGACGATCTTCGTTTCTGGCAGCGTCTTGATCTCCCCGGAGCCACTGCAGGTATTTCAGGCTTGGTGCTGATCAATTTTTCCTGGAACCAGGCTGCGCTTATGGGTTGGAAAACCCCTTACACCTATGTGCTTCTCATTGTTGGATTTCTGTGCCTCGGCGCCTTTGCATTGATTGAACGCAAATCACTATGTCCGTTGCTCCCACGGGCTGCTTTTACAGGCGATCTAGCCTGGGTTCTTGGATGCATCGCAGCTGGTTGGTCATGTTTTGGTATCATCATATCTTACTTCTATCAATTTATGGAAGTATTCAAAGGGGATTCTGCGCTCTTGGCCACAGCCAAATGGTCTGCTGCGGCAATTTCCGGTGCCATTGCGGCACTTATTACTGGATTCCTGCTTGGTCGCCTTCCGCCCAGCGTGATCATGTTTTGCGCAATGGCATGTTTCACGGCTGGTCTCTCAATCTTTGCCACCGTGCCTGTCGACCAAGCCTACTGGGCACAAGCATTCGTGGTGAGCATCGTCACCTCTTGGGGAATGTATGTATCAACCTGTCCAGCGTCATTTGCCCTTGATCATGCGTTTAACTAACTTGGGTTTAGCGATATGTCGTTCCCCTCTGGAACGCTAATTCTGAGTAATTCTATGCATCGCCACCATCAAAGGCTCGCTGCAACCCTCGTGGCTACCACGGTCAACTACTCCATCTCCTTGAGCCTTGGATTTGCGGGCACAGTTGAAACGAATCAATGACACAGGACACAAAATTCTTCGTGGCTATCGTGGTGTGCACTGTATTTGGGAATTGAACTGGCGGGACTGGGCCTTGTGGTGTCAACATGTTTCATGTTTACGAGTTGGCAACGGTATCGCAAAGACCGAAAGGGCTGAAAAATGTTTCTACATTTTGGATGCCTTTACATGTATATTGTTGATCCACGACAATGCTTGTGATAGCCCTTTTAGGTCATATTATATGTCTATAGTTTCAGAGTCTTCTCGGGTTACAGTTTTCTTGACGCAACCAAAAGGTCTCCCTCTTGCGGTCCGGAATGTTGATCGAAGAAAGTGGAATGCGCGTCACCGGGCATGGGAACTCACGTCTCGCACATTCCATTGACATCAGAGTTGGTACTGCACCCGTCAGAGTCCTGTGTGAAATGAATTGGGCTTTGTTTCTAGGATTTCGGTGGCGAGCTAAGCTCGAGATTGGCAACGCTTTCACCACGACAGGCAAATTCTGTAACACATCATTCTTTTTTAACTTCTTAGACCATCAGTTACGACGCTGAAGCTAAGGAGCCATTGAAACGATCAAATCGACCGACAAGCCTTTTATCTATAAAAAGGCTCATCCTCCCTGGTTCAATCTGACCAAGTACACTTCTACCAACGATCAAACGTCTAGGTCAAGTCCAACTTGGCCAAATTTTCATCTGAACAACCTATTTATACAATCTTCTATCATGCGTCTCGGATTTATTTGTGCCCTGTTCATGGGATCCGCTATTGCTATTCCTCATGGCGGTGCCCAGGAAGTACGTCTCATCTGTCCCAACTATTTACGATTGACTTACTGACTTTAGCTCTTACAGCACCAAAAGGTATGAATATGATAATGGTCATATGCCAATTCCATCTAGTCTAACCCTTTTTTCAGGGTATGCAACAGCCTACGTCTTCATCCGCATCCATGTCCATGTCGGTGCCAATGAAAAGGGCGTCATCTACCACTCATACCACTCCTACCACTCCTACTGCTTCAATGGAAGCCCAGAAACGAATGCTTCCGTATGAATATGAACTTCTTTAAATAATCTGGAAGGAGACCACAAACTCACAGAATTTACAACAGGTTTTGATGGCGGGATGCACGCCGTGGAAAGCTGAAGGCTCGAAAAAATTTGAGCTGCTCACTGTCACTTCAATGAATTATGGGAAATATGCGGTTATGCTTATGTATTTAGCTGGGGCTAGAGAGGTCTCATCGAGACTCGTTCATTCCTTATTTATCACCATCTCTGAACTACGAGCATGCGTCAGCTGCCTCCTTTCTAAGGTACATGATCCAATTAAGCACAAACAAGTTGCTAGGTAATGCGATATAGATATGCTCAACAGGCCCGTGTTGGCTAATTTTATTCCACTTCCCGCCTATACCTCTTCAAAGTACTTTGCTCGAGAAAATTTATCAGTAGCTTGAGCTTGTTCTTCGAGAGCTTGTACAATTGTAAGCCGAGTATGGGGTACCCAACGATGCCCTGGCTGGTTATATCCACTCAAGAGATAATTAATAAGAATGGTAAGAAATACATCACGTCCATCTGGTCAACCAACCAATAGGCAACTGCTTTGACTAGCCCATAAATACAGGGTCTAAGTTACATCATGTTCTTTGAATGTTGATCCCGCGCATGAAAATTAAAAATAGTACCTGAGTTGGAGAAGGCTGGGAAATAACTCAATTCGCAAATCTATGTTTCATTCAACGAATTATCGGCCAGCTTTATGCCAAGATAAGGCCTATCCACTAGTCGGATCTTTGGGGTAGTGGTGATCACAGACACATAGTGCTTGGCATGATCTTCTGGTTGGTCGTGTCGACCGGCTCACTGAAACGAATTTATATTATGTCATGGGGCAACGACGATCATTTTCTGTAGAGAGTATTGCTAGGTGACTGAAAATTCATACCTTGCATGGAAACCTGTAGGCACGCGACATATTTCCCCCAATGATCTAACGAGGCAGCCGTTTAAAGTTTGAAGTTATTTTTGAAAGTTCTGATGCGTAGTCTGGAAAGCTGATGCCTTGGATGATCAACGGTCATGCTCCAAAAATATGATTGTAGATAGCCAAGGAGCTCTAACAGCAATGACTTATAAACACTCCTCTACACCGAGAAATTCACTATCCGAAGAAACCAAAGCTTAAACGTGCTCCATTGATCACAATGCGTTCTTTCTTGATCTTCTCTCTGCTAGGCCTTGCTGCGTCTGTCGTGGCTCAAGATGTGGATTCAACTGATATCCCATCTCAGTGCAAGGACATTTGCGCCCCTGTTGTCAGCCTCACTTCCACTTGCGACAAGAAGAATAATAACGACGATGCGGCTGAGATTAAATGTGTCTGCAATGACCCCCGCGCATCGAAGAACATTCCAGACTGTGCTGCTTGTCTGGACAAGTACAGTAAAGACGGCAAGGACAACGGTATGTTGCCCTAGTGAGATGAAATTGCAGATGTCCTAATTCATATAGACGCAAATGATATTGTCCGCCAGTGCTCCTTTACCTCGACCATGTATGATGCTACTGCCACCTCTGCCTCCGCAACATCCAACTCCTCTGCCAGCATGACTTCTCCCAGCTTGGCTTCGGGCAGTGGAAATATGTCAGTCACCTCTATGAGAGGAACTGCGTCTGCTACAGGCAGTTCTACTAGCTCGAATGCTGAGTCGTCGCCTTCAACAAGCTCAGCTGGCAAGTCAATTGAGCTAGCAAGTGGACTGTTTGGAACAGCTCTTCTTAGCCTCATGGCTTTCGTTGCACTTTGAGGTCTCCCATCAAGCCAAGATTAAGATCCCATCCTGGATCTTCGAACTCGAAAAGGAAAAAGCGGCTTTGATCATTGTTTCGGCTGAGGAGACATGCACCTCAATTTACGAACTACTCGCGTTTCAATCTTGAGAAGTGGGTACTGTTGCGGAAGTTATTCAGGAACTTGGTTTAGATACCAAAAAAACATTCGTTAGCAGAAGTCATCATCATTCAGTTGCAAAAGGTTCTTCATTTCGTAGATGATGCCCTTGAAAATGAGCCCCCCATCAAATAGTCACTTTCTACTACCAATATCTCTAAGGAAAGGGTGAGAGTTGTCGCATTAGCAGCTCACCTGGCATCGGTCAGTGTTATATTATAGACATTCTGCTACAATAACGGCGGCTTGGCGAGATCAATCTTGATCATTGGTATCTTTGCAAGTATCTATCTTCTAGACGGAAAAACCGTTAGGAAAGTACCTCGCACTGAGAGTGAAAGCGATATGCGACCAATAATTCGTGAGGCCAGGATATATGACACTATGGGCGTTCATCCACAAATTGCCGAGTCACATCCAGAGGCAGTGACGATGTCCATTTTGTTGATATTAAATTATATCAACACAGTGACCTTGCTAGTTATTGCCGGAAGAATTTCATTACTTCTGAACTCCAGTCTAAATGGTTCTAGAAGATTGATCTAATATTACTCGAAATAGCACTACTTTGTACTTAGTGATGTTGTAGTCCGAAAGGAAACTGTCGCGTGTAATAGTCGTGCCTATAAAATGCAGAATCATAGCCAAATCTGAGTCGGCATCAGTCAATCTATCGGCCGAAATATCCGAAAATCACATACTACAAGGATCCCATCGCAATCAACAAAGCTTCAGAGTATAATCACCAGCTATAAAGTTCCCGTGGCGTTGTTCAATCCTCGATAGCTCGGAACCCCATTTCCGCTATGAATAGAAACAAAGTAGGGCTAGGATCAACAGGTCAGACTATTCGGAAGCTCGGGATATATGTACAACGATCCACTGTATTCGGGCGAGAGCCAAACCCGGGGTAGAAGGGGTCCCCAGATTCCAAGCAAATCAGAGCTCACTACGATGCATCGCTTGTGTGCTAAGCTGTGAACAGTAACTCGGCGATCGCTTTTTCCTAAACGGGACGGAGCCGAGCCGACGAAGTTCGACAGCCGGCGCCGAAGTCGGCCCCGTACAGGAGCCGGAGTTATCAGATTCATTTATATCTACAATTGGTATTTCTTTGCTCGTATTTCTTTGATATCGACTTCCAATTATCTCGAAAAATAATTTAAAAAATGGCAGCCAAAACCCTCCCCGACCCTTCGCTGTGTGTCACCGCAACGGACTTTGAGAAGGTCGCAAAGGATGTTCTCTCAGAGAAGTCATGGGTGTATGTATCGAGCTCGGCAGCATCAGGTCTGTCAATGAAAGCCAACATTGATGACTGGTCTCTGATCAATTTCCGGCCTCGCATTTTGAGGAGCGTGGACAAGATGGACACCAGAAAGTCCATTCTCGGTTCGACCTCGCAATTCCCTTTCTTCGTCTCAGCTATGGGTACCCTGGGTAGTTCCCATCCAGGGGCTGAGCCTTTGCTCGTCCGGGGTGCTACTCGCAAAGGCCTGAACACCATGATCAGCACGGCGTCGACAAAAACATTGGAAGAGATCATGGATGCACACATCGACGAACAACGGCTTCTCAAAAACCAAAGTCCCTCTAAGCTTTCATTCCAACTTTATGTCCCTGTTGATCGCTCAAAGGCCAAGTCCCTCATTCAGAGAGTCAAGAAGGCCGGGTTCCAGAGCCTCTGGGTCACCGTGGACACTTCAACGCTGGGTAAGCGAACGGCAGACCGCTATCTTCAGGCACAAGAGAATCTTGCAGGTCCCAAAGAGACTGTCCTGAAAGCTGGTACCGGGGAAGTCAATAGTGAGAACAGTTACGCGCCTGCATTCGGCGGCCGACAAGTCCCCGGTTCAGTGGATGCTGGTCTTACTTGGGAGGACTTGGACTGGATCTCAAAGGAATGGAATGGACCACTTGTTCTCAAGGGAATCCAGAGCGTCGAAGATGTCAAAATGGCTGTTGAACTTGGTGTGCAGGGTATTCTGTTGAGCAACCACGGAGGTAGACAAATCCATTCCGCCCCGAGCTCGTTGATGACACTCCTGGAGATTCGTACATACTATCCGGAAGCATTTGACAAGCTCGAGGTATTTGTTGATGGTGGTCTCCGCGATGGAGCAGATGTCCTCAAGGCGTTATGTCTTGGAGCAACTGCTGTAGGAGTTGGTCGGCCATATTACTATGCCCTCGCGGCATATGGTGCTGAAGGAGTGGAAAGATGCACAGATAGTGAGTCATGTCTTGATTCAAGAGACTATATCAGAAGCTAACAGCATCGCAGTTCTCGCCGAGGAAGTTGAAATCACAATGAAGATGCTGGGGGTTTCATCCCTCGACCAACTTCGGCCCGAGATGATCAACACCAGTCGACTGGAAAATGAGATGTGGCGGCCAGCATTTGGAAGATCGAAACTGTGAAGAAAGTATAAATGATACATGAGACATTATAGAGCCTATTTATATTTACCTATATATTTTAGACAACTTATACAATGACAATTCCGCTTAAGTCATTCATGGAGCCTTCAGAGAACCCCAGCCACCACCACCGGCAGTCTTGATGACAATCCGGTCGTGGGTCTTCATAGAGACAGTGTTTTTGCCGCCGATGTTGATGTGACGCTCTTCACCAGTTTCTTCGTCACGAGTGATCCACTGGTTCAATCCTGGCTGCGCATCCTGACCACCCTCCAATCCGTACGGTCGATGCACGCGTCGCTCCGACAAGATCGAACATTTCATTGGCGATAAGAATTCAATCTCGCGGACCACTCCCTCACCACCAGGGTTCTTGCCTTGCCCACCGGATCCCTCACGGAGTGTGAACTGACGGAGCATAGTCGGGTAACGCTTCTCTAGAATTTCAGGATCGGTAATCCGTGTGTTGGTCATATGCACTTGCACACCAGACTCGCCCTTCCAGGTTGGGCCCGCACCACTTCCGCCGGCGATTGTCTCGTAGTATCCAAATCCAGGAGTAATCAGAGCACCAGTAGATGGATCAACCTTGGGATCTGTACCAAAGGTGAGGTTGTTGCAACAGCCCTGGGAGGCAGCACACGCCTGGAATGCCTTGAAAACCACGTCAGTGATGCGCTGTGAAGTAACGACGTTACCGCCCACGACGGCTGCAGTCTTGGTTGGCGACAAGATGCTCGGTGATGGTACACGGATGTCAATTGGGGCCAGGCATCCTTGGTTTAGCGGAACATCTGCATTGATCATGCAGCGTAGGCAGTAGATGATAGCTGAGTGAGTGATAGCAATCGGAGCGTTCCAGCTTCCGTACACCTCGGGGCCTGTGCCTTCAAAATCGAAGACAGCAGATCCATCGGTACCGTCGATGGTGATCTTTAAGCAGATCGGAGTACCGTCATCCATGTAGTCGACCGATTCCAATGGCTGACCATCAAACTTCTGATATAATTCTTTGAGAAGATTGCGGACGGCGGTCTCCGCTGTGGCTTGAATGGCATACATGTACTTTTGCACTGTTTGGGTTCCATACTCGTTGAACAGAGTCTGGATCAAGCTGATTCCGCGAGCGTTAGCAGCAATCTGAGCCTTGAGATCAGACATATTATCGCTGATGCATCGTGCTCCAGAACAGCCAGGGTATTGTGAAGGCTTCGTGACCAGCAGTTCCACTAGACGCGCCTCGTCCAGGATGCCATCACTGACGATCTTATCTCCTTCGATAGCAGCACCTTCTTGCCAAAGCTCCGTAGATTTCGGAGGCATAGAGCCAGGTAAAATGCCACCGATATCAGCATGGTGGCCACGAGATGCCACGTAAAACATAATCTCGGAACCTCCAGGCCGATCAAAGACAGGCGTAATAACCTAAATAATGATCAGCACCAAATAAAGCTACCCACGGTCGGATAATGACTTACTGTAATATCGGGGAGATGGGTGCCTCCGCAGCTAGGGTGGTTGGCCACCAACACATCACCATCCTTCAGGTTACCCAGCCACTTCTGGTGCTGGTATCGCACGGCAAATTGCATCGATCCCAGATGAACCGGAACATGCGGTGCATTGGCCACCAAGCCTCCATCAGGTGAGAACAGGGCGCAAGAGAAGTCCAACCGTTCTTTGATATTGGTTGAAACGGAAGTCTTCTGCAGGGTACGACCCATCTGCTCGGCAATAGACATGAATCGATGACCAAAAATGCTAAGTCTGATAGGGTCAATATCTGCTGAGAGAGACCTTCCTGCGGGAGACGCAGTTGGCTCGTCTTTGAGATCGATGACTATGCAGGTATCGAGGAGGTTTGCCACTGCGTTAGGAGCCACGACAATTGTTTGAGTCTGATCGATGATGACCGCCGGGCCGGAAATGCGAGAATGCTTCTCCAGCTCGCCCAGCAGATACACCGGTGTGTCAATGCGGCTTGAATGGCCGTCAAAATAAGCTGAGCTGGTATTTGCTGGAGCTGTGGTGACGTCTCGCATATTGGCATTCTTTAGCTGAACCAAAGGACTCTGCTCCGTTCGCACCTTAGACGAAGCAATGCTGCGCACGCGAATGTCATCCACGAGAACTGGTCGCTCGGAGTTGAAGTTAAATTCACGACGGTGGCGCACGCGGAATTCTTCCAAGAAGTCTGATGAGCTCTCGGGCTTCAAGATCATGAGACTAGTATCGGAACCTTCGTAGCGCATATTGAGGTATTGTTCGTGGCGAACTTGAGCGGCGGTAAAGCCTTGGGTTTCCATCTCTTTTGTTCCGGCTGCTGCCATCTCATCAAAGCGTTGAAGAAGAGCAGAATGGGAGGATGAGTAGGTGGATGATACTGGTTCCTGTGCCTCCTTCACAACCTCTGCTAAAGCAAGGCCGTATGCTGACAGCACTGAGGAATATTTGTGAATAATGATTCGTGAAATACCGAGTGAGTCAGCCACTGAGCATGCATGCTGGCCACCAGCACCTCCAAAGCATGCCAGATGGTGAGATGCAGTCTCGAAACCTCGTGCCTCTGTAAGATTACGGATTGGCCGGGCCATGGACTCATCTGCGACCTTCAGGAAACCAAGTGCAACTTCCTCTGAAGTGTATTCTTGCTGACCCTGCTCTCGGCGCTCAGTATTGATCTTTTGCGTCAAATCATTGAAAAGTTGTGCTGTGGTCTCGGTGTCCAGGGGTTGGTCCTCGTTGGGACCAAAGATGTGTGGGAAATACTCGGGCAGCAGGCGACCTAAGAACAAGTTGGCATCTGTAACTGTCAGAGGGCCACCCTTGCGGTAGCAAGCCGGGCCAGGATGAGCACTGGCAGATTCAGGTCCGACATAGAATAAGCCGTTGCGCCAGTTGAGAATAGATCCACCACCGGCGGCGACAGTGTTGATATCCAGCTGGGGTGACTGAATCAAAACACCTGCGACTTTAGAGCCAAAAACATGCTCCAAGTGACCGTCAAAGCGAGATACATCAGTAGATGTACCTCCCATGTCAAAGCCAATAACAGGAGTCTGTTCTGTGGGATCCCAGCTGGTGGCTGCGAAGCCAACAACGCCAGCCGCAGGGCCAGACAGAATTGCTTTCAGTCCGCTGAATTTGCGAAAATCGACTAGTCCACCATCGGACTGCATGAACTCAAATCGGCAGTCATGCTGACTCTCCAGGCCGCCTTCAAAGCTAGCAGAGATGGAGTCGATGTAGGTCTTGATAACAGGAGTGAGGTAGGCATCGGCGGCGGCTGACATGCCACGAGGCACAATTTTGATCATAGGCTGAAGCTTTGAGGAAAGCGTAACCGAGAATCCCATCTGCTGAGCCAGTTCGCCAATTTGACGCTCATGTTCAGGATAAGCGAAAGAATGTAATAACGCTACCGAAAGTGACTGGTAGCCTTGCTCCTTTAGTCGCTGGAGCTCTGACTTCACTTGAACAAGGTCCAGCTCTTGAACAATCCGGAATTTCTCGCCAGTTATGCCCTCAACGATGCGACAATCGGCAAAACAATTTTCGTCGGCAGAAGGATGGCAAGGGAGTACGCGTTCATTGACTTCGACCACGCCTTCTGGTAGCACTCCCGGGCGGGCCATCGACAAATCAAAAATGGCTGGCCGAGACTGGTCACCGATCTTCAGTAGATCTCGGAAACCCTTTGTGGTGAAAAGCACTGAGCGAGCGCCTTTGCGCTCGAGTAAGGCATTAGTTGCAACGGTTGTGCCCATTCGTAGACACTCAATGCGATCAAGCTTCAATGGCTGGCCTCGAGGATATGATTCTCCAGTGGCCAACTCTAGGACCTGGCGGATGCCTTCAGTGGGAGCATCCTGATAGTGGGAAGGGTCGACAGAGAGAAGCTTCAAGATGATGTCTGGACGACTGGGGGCTTCTGTGGAATCATCTACTGCCTCTTAGCTTTCATCCATAAGATCAATGATATCCCGATCCACTTACTCTTCTCATCTGGCCGCCCTATGCTAGCCCAGATATCAGTGAAAGTACCACCGCGGTCAATAGCGATAGTGATCTTCCCCGAGTCAGACATCGGGACTGGCATGATTGTGATGGTTTAGAAAAGAAAAGTGAGAGTACGAAAATGCAAAGAAGCGAACCCCTTCATTTATGTCAAAGAGAGCGATCCGATATCCCACGCTCATCTCCATTGATCGTCGTTACTGTTGTACTGGCGGTCACGTGTCGGGCCGATGGAGACCCGCGTCGGGATGATCGGCCCGATGATAAGGCGCGGGGTAGGGGATGGGAGGAGTGAGAGATGTAGAGATGTAGAGATAATAGTGAATAAAGTGAATAGTGAGGAGAAAAGGGGTAAGTTAGTAGTGGGAATTAGGATTGGTTTGATATTCGTGGACCGTGCTGGGGATTCTACGCACATGTATGAAATCTGCGGCCTCAGGCCCTATTTCATATAGATCGAGCTACAGAGTAAAAACATAATTACGATATACATGTATTCCTATCGCTTTAGTGTATTCTCAATCCAGTCGGTATCCATATCAATATCAATCTGGTCCAAGGCCCCTTCCCAGAGTGCCGGATCATCGTTCAGGTCGAACTGAAAGGCAATATCTCGGAATGAGGGGAGTTCGTTCTGTGGCCACCCAGGAGCAAGCACTTGTGAGGCTCCTAGTTGAGATGCCATATCTTCTTTCTCCTCTGTGAGGCTTGTGCCGTGCTCAGTTGTCGGCGTTAATGGGACCTTCAGGCCTGCCGAGCTCGCGCGATCGGTGTCATTTGCAGCAGACCTAGTCACAATGGCAGCCCGGAGTTCCAGCAATAGTGAATGGCGTGAGCCCAGATAGGTGTTTCCACGATCAGCCATTCCCCGAAGAAGGTTCAGTGCAGTCTCCATGGCTCGTGCACTGGTTTCATTCGGCGGGAATGCAGCATTCACCATGACAAGCAGCAGTGCAGCGGAGAAGATATACTCGCCATCAAGGTAACCATACGTAGCTAATTGATTGTTATCAGATAATTGCACAGACCAAGACATAGGCTTTTAGTGATCACTTACCAATGAGATTGTGTTTTGCAGCTGCATCCATTATTAAGGTGGTTGCTCGCGCAGCTGTGATGCAGCTATCAATAACAGCAACGGTGTTTGGGGCGAGCCCTTCCTTCCAATCTTCTGTGGCGGACCCAAGGGCTTCTGCATCAAGTCGTCGTTGAATGACATAAAATACCAACGGACGTGCAGTCATGTTCACACATGAGTAAAAGTGTAAGTTGATCGAGACTGACTCCCGATTGATATGAGTGTCAAGTGTGGAGAAATCAATACGCAGACGATCAGGGACCTGGCGTAGCCATCCAGAAAGATCATTTGTTATACTTTGAACAGAAGCAATGAGGTTGGATCCAGATCCGGGCTTCTTTCGATAAATTTCTGGCAAAGTCCCTAGGTCAGCGTTGGCATGCCATGAGGTGCATGTGCAGTCTTACCTTCGCCAATCCGTCCCAAGATACGGGAGAGCTTTGTATAATGAGTGAGGACAGTTGATGGCCATGGATCGAAGGTTGTTCCATCCTAGAAAGAGAATCAGACCACATCATATAGACATGCCAAGATAACATACCACTGCTGCGGGCCAGGTTATACCGATGTCTTCATCATGGATGGTGATAGGATTCCCAGACTTGACCGAAAGTATCCTGTTGATGAATATAAGCGGCAGTTCCAGATAAAACGAAAATCGGCGGCAATTACCGGTCCAAGCTATAGACAGACCACCAAGCCCGACGTCGACGGTTGCGGTCTGCCTCACTTATTGTTGGGTCTGAAACCTCTTGATGAAGACCTAAAGAGATAGCCATGCGTAAGGCCAGTCCGATCTGACATCGTTAGCAACGTTGCAGAAGAAAATTAGAAGATCTGCATACGTAAAGGAAAGCAGCATCACGTCGGTTAAGGTTTTGCATGTAGTATGCTACATAGCATAACACCTCAACAAAGAAAATCGAGCCCTCTTCGTGGATATCAGGTAAGAATCGTAGCGCGTGCTTAAAATACTTGAATCCCGGTGGGCCGTCATCGCCCGCCCACTGATTTACAGAATACATCAAGCCAAACGCAATGACGAGTAGAGTCTGGCAATACACCAAACTCGATTCTCGATGCGAAAGGTCGAGTGGTTGATGGTAGACCAGGTCGAGCCTTTCTTCAAATTCTGCAGGGTGGATCAGTGAGAAGATAGTTCCGATATAGGCATATTGCACCCAGAATAATCGCTTGGCGAACTCAAAAGGGGGTAATTGAGGAAGCGTAGCACCGACTGGCCGTCTTAGTGACGAAGGGTCATCATAAAGTGGGCGCACATCCCATGCAAGATTGGTGGACCCGGGATTGAGTCGTTTGGCGAGATGAGTGGTGGACGAAGCACCCACGAAATCTCGAGGAAAGTTAGTGAGACAATATATTCTCCCCATTGAGATGAATACGTACGATGCTCTCCGGACCGGTTAAGGAACAAGTTGTCTGTTCCTTTGTACCACCAATCGTCCCGTTCTGGGGGGGCCTCGCTGTCAGAATAGCGAGTAGATGTTGATGGTTCACTGGAAATTATAGACTGGCTGCCTTCTACACTGAGATTAAAATATGTTGTATCGTGTGTGGTGGACAACATACCTGGAGCTTGTGATTGTAGTTGACGATAGTAGCTGCACATCGTCAGTGTCGACCATTAACAACTGGTATTTCGCCAACCTTTCAGTGATGGAGACACGCTTTTCTGCTTCTGAATACACGCATGTCTTGCCCACCTCCACACATGCAGCACAAGGATGTGGCGGGTTGCCGGCACAGCGCGTTTTTCGACCCCGGCATCGGTTACATCTGTACCTCTCTCAGCACACGATCAGAGATCCCACACACATCCCACATACGCTACCATGGACCTCCTAGATCGGTCTTCCGACCGGCGCGACACGCCTGCATTGCCAAGTACCATATTTGACGATGCTAAGGGTAGAAGGTGAAGTTGAGGGGGGTTCTCCACTTCTTATCTCTCTCGGGCCGAACACGAGAAGGCTTCATTTCTGAGGGTTTACATCTACCTAAGTAACTATACACACTTGTACTTGAGCCGAAAATGACATGATCAAAATATAGCCACGCCATTTGGAGGACTGGCAACTCCGCCAGGAACCTAAAAATGATTAGTTATGAAGTCACAAGGGGGCGGGCTGGTCTATACCTTTAATGGCACACTACTAAAGAAAAATGTCCAGCGGTCTCTCTTGCGACACTCCTGGCTCAGTCGCTCCAGGTCGAAAAGCTCTCCGATCGGAATTCCCCAGCCAGCCAACAACCACTCGTGAAGGAAAAAGTCTGAGTTTTGGCATGGATATGCTTCAAAACTCGGCATATCTCCCACGACAGCAGCGAAGCTTTGATCCCAGATCCAGCGCAGCATGGATTCGGATGACTCTACGCCAATGACTGGAGGCGCGGTATAATCCGCTAGTTGCTGGCATTCGGCGGGGGACAGCCTCTCGTACGCTCGAGTCCAGCCAGTGCGGATGAACAAGATATCCCCAGGTCGGAATGTGGTCTTCTGGCTAGTAGCCACATCTTGAAGAACTGAAACGGGGATCGACTGGGTTTCAAAGCATTTTACATCGTGTCCCTTGGCTTCTGCCCAGCCGGCATAGTCCAAAAGAACCCCCCGTCCAACAATACCCCCATTCTCAGCCCATACTAGGAACGATGTCAGTACAGAGAATGCTATGGGCTGGATGGAAATTACCATGAATGCCATTACGGGTCGAGTTCTGGATATCCTCCTGTGTGCACCCATTGTAGTAAGTTCCTTGTTTCGATCCATAGTGTCGAAAGCCATCCCATTGAGAGCTACTCTGTGTGTTGAAGACTAGTATATCATCATTGACAGCCCGGGGAGCCTTATTCTTCAGAACGTGTTCAAAGGCAGATCGTCCAAAGCAAGGGGTGGCCATGCTATTGAGAGCCCAGTCGGTTGAGACGCGCACACCTTCGACAATCTCACGGGCAGCCGCAGCAGTATTCTCAGGTGTCAGAAGATTGAGCATGCCCAGCTGATCATGATCCCCAAACATACCCCAAGCGTTACCGACCGGTCCATCTTCGCGCAAGGGTAAGGTATCAAATGCGGGTTTTGGGACTGACATACTGGTCCATATACAGAATGGATGGGCAGAAAAACGACTTGTTTGTAAATTAGGACTTGTAAGATGCGATAATTTATACTCACATCCATGCTCATATCCTTTTACCCCGCATGTGGCATCGGCATATTGTAACTGTTATACCTCGGGCCTCAGCATTGGAAATGACACATTATACTTGCCTAGAGAGTCGACAAAGGTTGAGAATTTAGATCATTGTTTTGTAATTTCAGGTCAGATATTACTACGTTTACTATAAAGGGTTTATTATGAATGCTGCCGGTATAGATTCACCACTATAGGAACCCTCGCAAGGAAGTCCGATGTGGTCTTGACCTCGGATCACAGCCGAAAGGCAAGTGGTTATAGTGACAACAAATGTTTTAACACTATTGGACAGACCGTTTTTTAGACCGTTTTTTAGACCCCCTATCGCAAACCAAAGAGTAAGTCTATATCACCTTACTTTCTAAATGTTTTTGCTTTAGTAAGTGCTTTTTTTAGAAGACAGAATTTAACCTAATCCATAACAGTTAAGTGTTTTATTAGGAAACCAGTCTAGGGGTGTTGAAAAATCGAATTTTTAACCAGCAGAATCTGAGTAATCAAACAGGTGTCAAAACAATTGCTACGTCACTATGTACTCTTAGATATATATTCGCCTTATACGTATATAACGCTTAAACCTAGGCATTGTTTTACGTTGCACACCATATAAGCCAATTGCAATTGTTCATAAAGGTGCCCTAAAAATAACACCCACATAAATGTAGCAATTGGATTACATATACAATATTTGACGAGAACTATCAAGTGTGGATGTCTAAAAACGGTCTAAAAAACGGTCTAAAAATCGGTCTGTCCAATAGTGTTAAAACATTGGCTGTGTCACTGTACTAAAAAAAGACACCGTGAAATACACATACTACGCCTTCCCTAATTAGGCTTAGACGGTTGGAGAGGGGGTCCGAATATCAACAAGAGGGCCCATTTCCAAGGATTGCATTACTAGGTTCCCGCACGTTATGATCCCAGAACAAAAGTATTCCCAGAAGACCGGAAGTTCAACAACAGATGCCCGTATATGACGCATCTTTAGTCCCTACTCCAGCCCGGGTCACCTCCTTTGTCCCGGATCTGTTTGCCCCGCCACATCAAGACACCCACAGTGAAAGGGAAGAAGAACACAGTCAAGGCAGCAAAGAGACCAAATGGAGAGGCGGTTCCGAGGTTTGCAATCATCGGCTGCAAAAAGAACGGGCTTGTATAGGAGAACAAGTTGCGGATGAGGTTGAAGACCAAGTTCGCCTCGGCGCCCTGGCGAGGGTAACACTCTAGGATGTAGGTTTGACTAGCGAAACACTCCTTGTCAGCCTATTTCGTTGCCAGGGTGTAGTAAAGACAGGGCTGCATACATAACCGTGGTGGCAACCTCGATGCCGAAGATGTAAACGGCCTGCCCGATCAGAGGAGTGATCCAAGTCTTTCCAAACTGGATCGACGTGCCGAACATGATCAGGCCGGCCGGCACGGCAATAACCGCCGGCCAGATCGCCTTCAGGCGGTACTCAGGGCGCCACTCGCGACCCTGCTTCATGGCCCGCTTAGCGATGAGATCCAGCGAGGGTCCCGCATACACCTCGCCGAGCAGGGCGCCGATGAGTCCCGAGAAGCCGGACAGCCCGATGCCGAGCACGGAGAAATTGTACTGGGCCTCGAAGATGAGCGGGATCTCGGCCGTGATGCCCACGTGCATCATGTAGGCGATGCCGAACCAGAAGGCCGACAGCATCACCGCGGGGTACTTGAAGAGGACAAAAGGGCGCGTCGCGATGAAGAGAAAGCTGTGCTGCTTCTCCTCTGAGCGCTTGGGGATGTGGATCCCGTAGCGGTCCCAGAACGTGGACTTGCCCGGCGTGGATGTGGAGATGGTTGCAGGATGCGCGCGTGTCTCTCGGACGTAGATGGTCTCCGGGAGGAAGAATATCTGCATGATGAAGCCGGCGCCCATGAAAATCAGTGGGATCCACTGGGAGGCCGGCCAGCCCAGCTTGTCGTTCTCTATAATGGGTCCGCCGATGCTGTCAGGAGGGTCCAGTCAGCTGTTGCTTCTGCAGAGGTATAAGAGCATGTATTTTCGATACATACATTGTCCCCAAGAATGGCGAGACCACAATGGCCAAGGTCGACACACCAATCTTCCTGCCCTTCTCGTGGCAGAAGAACTACGGCATGGCATGGTCAGCTCTTTCCATATGCTCATCAGAGTAGCAGTGATATCATGGTGCAAGGGGATAATTACAATGTCCCCGATACTCGCCGGCCCCAGTGTCCAGAACGCCGAACCACCGGCACCGAGGATGACGCGGCCAACCATGCACGACGCATATGTCTTGGACGTCGTAACAACGACAGCCCCAACGACGGCAATGATATTGCTCATGAGAAGCACCGGGCGACGGCCTATAAAGTGGCTCAGCGGGCTCCAGAGCCAGGGCGCCACGGCGTAGAGAGCGACGGGGGTGTTGCCCAGGTAAACGGCCGTAGACTTGGAGACGTGCAGGGACCGGGCCAGAGGCACTGTCCCCGTGACCAGCGTGGTCACGGCCACGTAACAGACGAGGGCCAGGTACGAGATGGTGAACATGGCGGCGTGCTTGCGGAACCAGGACCAGTTGAGCGGGTCGTTGGGGTCATCAGATGGTTGCGGCATCAGGACGACGCCGTCGCGCATCTTGAGGTTGGGCTCAACGGAGACGGCATCCTCGCAATCTGAGAGATTCTTCTCTGGGTCCTCCACCATGTCGCTGTCTGTATCTGATGGGGTCAGCATAACTTTGTCCGCACACGCCGGCGAGGGTAAGTGCTAGACACTCCTGAGGCCTTTTTCGTCTAGGACTGCGGGTGAACTCACGCGGGATAGCTTCTTTTCTCGTGCTCATGGTGAGACGTTGTTCTTCCGGATGTTCTTAACGGGAGTCCACAGGCATCAACTTGGGAAATTTCCCCAGATGCAAGAAACGTGTCCAATTATAACCCCCAGCACTTTTTTTCGTGAGTGGAGTTCGGACGCCCCAGTGGCATATTCTCACTGAATACATGGAAGACCAAAGCTATCAGCCAATTGACCAGGGAGTCGCTATGGGGACCCCAGAATCTGTGAAGTTGTTTGTGTCGGATAGTTGTCCGAATGGGTCCCACCCTCACCCCGGATTTAACGCGGCGAAGATGGGATCTCCCAGTTACTTCCCTGAAAATGGCCGGGGAAACCCCAGGAATATCGGATGGTTGGCTCCGATCGGATCGAAGTCGTCGGCAAAATACAAAGCAACAGCCCGGAGATCCGTCTAGTCCCGAGCATTGCAGAATGTTGATTTCGCCGCCAAGGGCTAGAATGGAGAGAGGACGCAGAGAGATATGAAGTGAGTTTATTAAGATCACATCTTGCTTGCAGGCCGTTACTTTCTCCCTCGACGGAATCTTACCAAATTGTCTTTCTCTGCTTTCTTACCCCCTTTTTCCTTCTGCCCTTCCCCCACGCCATCATGGGCTCGCTATCTGTACCAGAGACGTCTCTTGCGGCGATCCAAGATAAGGAGACCAAGGCCATCTCCGTCGCCAAACGGCCAACTCCAGTCCCCATTGGCACTCAAGTACTCGTCAGGCTACACTACTCCGGTGTCTGCGCCACAGATCTCCATCTGGCCCGCGGCAGCGTCCCCTATCTGCAGCCCAAGGTTACAGTAGGTGGCCATGAGGGCACGGGGGTGATCGCCAGCCTCGGCCCCGACGTGGACGCGGTGGAGTGGCACGTCGGTGACCGGGTAGCGGTGCGGTGGGTGCACATCGTCTGCGGGAAGTGCGAGGTGTGCACGACCGGCTATGAGAACCTTTGCCCAAGCCGGAAGCTCGCGGGCAAGGACGTCGAGGGCACCTTTGCCGAGTACGCCATCGCGGACAGCGCGTACATGGTCCGCCTGCCGGCCGGGGTGAGCGACGCCGATGCCGCTCCGATACTGTGCGCGGGTGTCACCGTCTACAAGGCGCTCAAGATCGCCAACCTCCGGGCGGGCTCCTGGGTCGCTGTGGCGGGGGCCGGTGGCGGCTTGGGTCATCTAGCTATTCAATATGCACGTGCCATGGGGCTCAAGGTCGTGGCCTTGGATGCTAGGAAACGGGATCTCTGTCTGAGCCTGGGCGCGGAATTGTACATCGACGTGCTCGAGACGGATGACTGCGTGGCCCAGGTGATCAAGGTCACGGATGGGGGAGCTCATGGCGCACTCATCTGTGCCTCGTCCGGCCAGGCGTATGCCGATGCCGTCAAATTCCTGAGACGGACCGGCACCTTGGTGTGTATCGGCCTCCCCCCGAAGCCGACACCGCTCCCCCTGGGTCCCGCGGACTTCGTCGCCCGTGGTATCAAGGTCATGGGCACATCCACGGGTGACCGCCAGGACACAGCGGAGGCCCTCGCCTTTGTCGCCAAGGGCCAGGTAAAACCACAGCTAAATGAGAGGAGGCTGGAGGATATTGACGAGATCTTAAAAGAGATCGAGAATGGGACTATGCAGGGTAAAGCGGTAATCAAAATAGCCTGATTTTACCGCCCCGAGGCACGTTAGAAGGTAGCGTTGGTTCGTGAAGGCCCACGTCAATCTAAGACCTCACTGCTCCACGCCTGCCCAACGCCACCCACCGTCCTTGATCAATCCACATTTAGCTTCCCCGGATGATACAGTAAATATTGTAGTGTTTCTTTTGTTATTGAACAACTTGAGATGGACGCTCTTCTGGCAAAAGAACAACATTGCGGAAAATGTCTGCCTAGCGTACGCGGCCGGATGATACCGCTTTTTAGACCCCCTATCGTAAACTGAAAAGTCTATATCATCTTACTATCTAAACTTTTTTTGCTTTAGCGAGTGCTTCTTATAGAAGATAAGATTCAACTGTCACGGCGTGGCGTCTAGGATGCGCACGCGTACAATTGTGCGTACTAAGTAGTATATATATCGGTCCTAGGCATGTCAGCCGTCAGGCTGACATAGTGATCTTTTTGGCCTAGTTGGTATACGTGTATTGACCTCGGTGCAAGTCTTCACACACCCTACGAGGCCTATTGTCTTCCTCTACGCCCTTTTGTTCATTTTTACTAAGAAAATACACAATGAAATACACATACTAAGCCTATTAGGCTTAGGCAGGTGGAGAGGGGGTCCGAACATCAACAAGAGGGGTCCTTTTAACATTGCCCTTGGAAATAGCCCCCGAAGACCGGTCTGAAGTCTGTAACTCCGTGCATATTGTACTTCCCACACAGGGGATCTTGCTCCTGAAACGTCTTGCGACAAGTTCTGTTGTAAAGCGAGTCTGTTCTGTTCCATAGATGATGATAGTTCCATGTAGATGAATCTGGACAAGAAATGTTGATTTTCAACCACTTTATACCGACATCTCCCAGACGAGTGGCTATCTAGAACGCATATTTCATCCCCGGCCTCACTAAGCTCACGATCTGCCTCTCCGTAAACTCCTCGATGCCCGCCACACCGCCGAACCGACCATAGCCGCTCGCGCCGCCGACGCCCCCGTTGGGCAGCGGCGCCTCGATGTACACGGTTGGCCCGTTGACGTGGCAGCTCCCCGTCCGGATCCGCTTGGCCGCGTCCATGGCGCGCAGGACGTCACGCGAGAAGACGCTGGCACACAGCGAGAACTCGCTGTCGTTGGCCTGCGCGACGGCCTCGTAGTCTGTGTCGAACTCGGACACGAAGAGCACGGGGCCGAACGTCTCCCGGTGGAAGAGGTCCATATCCCGCGTGACGCCTGTGAGGATGTGAGGGGCCAGGATCGTTCGGCACGGTCCGTGAAGAGCCAGGTCGCCCGCCAGGAGCGTGGCACCCGCGTCGACAGCACCCTGGATCAGGCCGAGCACGCGCTCGGCAGAGGCGGCAGTGAAAAGGCCCGAAAGCTGCACGTCCGGATCCTCCAGGTGGTTCCCTACCCGCAGGCTCTCCGCCCGTTTCACCAACAGGGCCTTGAAGTCCGCTGCCAGGGAGCGATGCACGATCGCACGCTCCGTGGACATACATATCTGCCCGCTGTTGGACATCGCGCCATATACCACTGCCTCCACGGCGGCCTCCACATCGGCATCCTCTAGGACCACGACGGGTGCCTTGCCGCCCAGCTCCAGCACACACGGCTTCAGACATGATGCCGACAGCCCGGCGATGATGCGGCCAACGCGGTCGCTGCCCGTGAAGTTTGCGCGGCTCACCTTCGGGTTCCGGATTGCAAACTCGATCGCCCGCGGCGTGTCGGCGGCGCTGGTGGGCAGGAACTGCAGGCACCCCGCCGGCAGTCCAGCCTCGGTCAGAGCACGCACGACGAGGTGCTGCGACTTGGGGCTGAACTCAGACGGCCTCAGCACCACGCTGTTCCCGCAGATCAGCGGGCAGCAGACCGCCCTGGCCGTCAGCGTGACAGGCATGTTCCAGGGGCTGATGGCCAGGACCACGCCGACGGGCTCACGGCTCACCAGAATCGTGGTGCCGGGCCGGTCCGCGGGGACGATCTCTCCTTTGATGTGCGTCGCCAGGGCGGCGGTCTCGCGGAAGACGCCGGCTGTGGACAGTATGTTGGCCCTGACCCATCCCCTGGTGGCCGAGACCTCGGCTGAAAGGATGGCCGGCGCGTCCTTGTCGATGTACGTCTCCATGATGTCGGCGGCCTTGAGAAGGATCAACCGCCGGGACGAGGGGCCGAGGCGGGCCCACGAAGGTTGGGCTGCATGTGCTTCCTCGATGGCGCGGGCGAAGTCATCCAGAGAGGCTGAGACGCACTCGTATATGGTCTCGCCTGTCATGGGGTTCTTCACGGGGAAGGTCCCTTTGTTCTGGCTGTTCTGGTATTTTCCTGAGATAAATAACTGTTGCGGAGCTGCCAGTGAAGTACCAGACTTGCTGACATGGACGCCGTTGGGTTGAGACATTGTGAATGATCAATTTGTGCCCGCAATCAGTAATTGCGTAGCGAGCAGGATGGGTTTGAAAGCTTTAAAGTTCTGTCCTTTCAGAACATGTAGTCCTGGGGAATGGCGCAGAGGGCGCTGTAAAAAAGAATGCGGCTTCCGGCCCGCTACAGCACCGTATCGGCTAGCTGATCGAGTCCGACTTGAATGAGGTGCATGCTGACGGACTTACCTCCGGGTGTTAGAAAATGTCGATTGACATTCCCTGTGATGCACATCTAATGTGGGGACGTCAGGAGTAATCGGTGGTTTGAATTTGCGGCATAGTCATCCCGACGGATGCTTGGTCCCGAACAATGTGGATTATTGCCTCCCAGCCTCTGCCTCCGGGCTAGATCATATACCATACTACAGGCAGTGCGCCTTGGCCAAGCCACTATTGGCCCGGATTCCGTGACAAGAGGGACTCAATGTCGCCCCAGTCCACAACGCCGGTCCCGTCCATCGCGAGCAATGGGTCCATCATCCAACCGTTTGCCTCCGGCTCCCCATCAAAGGACGTCAATAAGTTTGGCTGCCAGAAGGGATCTGATATACCGAGCCTCGGCACAATTCCGATACCATGTCCATGCTGGAAGTTAAGGGGCTCTTGCTGCGAGACTGACAGGGAGGAGGACGTGTCCAGCGATGCTCCTGCACCCGGAACGATTGCCAGGTTGCTCGCCCGGCCGCCATCTAAGGCGGCGTGGATAGAATCGTTGAACTGGTCCCGAGGGCCGCGAGATGCCTGCCGAGCCGTTCCCATCTCAAACAGAGCGCCGTTAGCCGTTGACCGATTGGTAGAACCATCAGCAGGCCTGATGTTATTCTGCCTTGATCCATCCTCGAAGATAGCCACGACGCGCGCGAACCGCTTCATCGTACTGCACTTGTTCACACGCATGAGCACTTCCCTCACTTGTGCGATCAGCCTGCGCAACTCCAGCTGCAAGTGCGCCTCGCGCTGGTCATGGTAGTGGCTTGCAGAGCTAGAAATCCGTAGCGACCGCAATATGAGCACCATAACGCCGCAGTAGGCGTAGAAGACGTCCATGGCCGATATGCCATTCACCAAGCCAAAGGAGTCCGCAAGCAAGATGAGCCGGCATAACTGCACGGCGTGCGCAACGCAGATGTCCGATAGCCGTTCTCCTACGGAGCCTTTATACGGGTCGGTTCTGGCCTCTTTCCGGCTCAGCAGGGCTGCGTGGTCTGGTTCACCCTGTTGCGTGGATGCGACATATCGGAGCAAAGAAGACCGCGTCACTAGAACGGCGATGTACCTGTATTGGAGGTGCAAGACCAGGGCAGCCCGAAGTCGAGGTCGGCTTTGCCAACCCATCATGGCCTTGAGATCTTGGAGTGACATTCGCGGCATCTCCTCGACGTCCTGGCAAAGCGGATCATCTGTCTCGCTGATCAACGGGATGTTTAACATGTGGTGGGAAGCCAGATCGTCCCTCCACGCCTTCAAGATCCGCAGCGTCTCCCTCGAAGACTGCTCTTGTCGAGCCAGACCGTCGATGTTGCTTCTCTCATTGGCCACAGCCAGCGTCTTGACGGCAAGGGATACCCTGGCCTTGGCCAGGATAACTTGCAGCCTCAGCGAAAGTTTCATGACCTCTTCGTCCTCATCCTGCCCACTGTCCAGCACTCCCTCGCGCGGAGGGACTATCTCCACATCCTCGAAGTCGTAGAACCCGCTTGGTCTCCCAAGGCTGGACGCGAGGAATTGCTCAAAGCCGTAGAGCGTGCAGAAGACGCGCTTGCGCACCTCCCTTTCCATGGGCCGAAAGTGCGACCCGTTGTCCCTGGCCCGGTGCAGACCCATGGCGAAGGAAAGGCGCATGGCAGTCCCAACTAGGTTCCAAGCCGCGTTACGCTCATTGTGATTATGAAGGAAAAGGGACAGAAGTAGGAGGGCTCGGACGTTGGAGAGGGTGCACTTTGAGATAAACTGAGGCAGGAGCTGGCGGGTAAGGCTGGCACAATGGTGACAGAGGGAAGTCAGATCCAGGTCGGTAGCGACATCGACAGAGCCAGTTAGCGAGGCGAAGGCAATCATCATGTGCAAACAGCCTAACCAGCCTGGTTCAGGTAAGGTGGGGGAAGGTAAATGTACAGCCGCTCGAGCGTGCTGATGATAGTACCGCCCCGTGGACATGAAGGTCTCGTATTCTTCCTCGAAGGTACCGCGGTGGAATAAGGGAAAGTCCGGATGGACGTTCTTGAAATATATTCGCATCAGAGAATCGAGAACGTGGCGAGGCGGAAGCTGCCTTCTGATCTCGTCGATGTCATTGACGGGAATGCTGGAAAAATCCCGGAAAAGAGCAGAACCCAAGGAGGCAGGGGAGCGCTTGTCAATGTCCTGGCTTTCATTGGCACCGTTGCCAATGCCCCCGGAAGGCAAAGCGGCAATCTCGCTCAGGTCACCATCTGCTTCCAGGGCTTGCGCTGCATCTTCGTCGGTGAACGTGGCCGTAAGGCGAGTGGGTGCCCGGGATCCCACGGCATCCTCGCTGCGGGATACAAGAAGTAACCTCCGGAGCTGGCCCAGAAACTGCAGGCTTCCAGACGGGCCGATGAAATGTTCTCGCCCGGTGGTGTCTCTAATGAGTCCGACAGGTTCATCTGTACAGGAGTTGTTTTCCTGAACTTGGCTGGAAGAGTGCCTTCCTTCATTCTCGGTATGTGTTCTTGGTGGCGGTGAAGAGGCACGCTGTGTTGGCCCAGCAAGGCCGTGGTCTCCAGCTTCGGTGAAGAAGTCTCTCACCAGCTCCTCTATCCTGGGTGATTCCCCTGATTTCTGAGATAGGTCCGGCATGACATATCCCATGCGCTCTCCCAGCCGGATGAGCTCTGGAACGGTGGAGATACCGTCATTAGGAAATGCACCACGTGCAATGGCCTCTAAGCATTTATATCTAAGGTGGGATGGCAGACATTGTCAATACGGGTTGGTCGCAGGAAAAGGTTGCCTAAATGTCCTCTTACCGATCACTCAGATCATCTACGCTGCCGTAGAACCTGGTCTTTCGCGGAAGTGTATAAGAGCATTCCAGGTTGTGGTCTTGGCACATGACACATCCGTGTCCTGATGGCAGTGGAACACATTTGCAGCGTCGCTGTCGGCATCATCGTAGGGACACCCAGGTGTCAGCTTACAGCCCTTGCATGTACGGGAGGCAACAAGGGGTTTGACCCTGATCCTCCTGCATCACGACATATCGGTGAGCTTACCTTTCGACAGAAGTCGCCTAGCGCAGGTCTCAGTACCGGGTCACTTCATACTCGCCTACAATAAGGCGAGCGGCAGACACGCAGACTTACAGCTATACGCGGATCGCTTCCGCGACGCGTCTGGGATCCTCCTCAGCCGGCGTTTCGGCGGCGCTGCTGCCGATACCTCGGCCATCACGTAGAAATGAGGTTGCGGTCCTCCGCTACTTCCGTCTCGCGTCCGATAACATGGTCGTCGACTGAGTCTCTCTTTTGCGTAGATGATAGGATAGATGACAGGGAGCCTATGCGAGTACTGCGGAGTCAAAGAAGCGTCGGAGCAATCAACCGTATGCACGTTGGAATAGGGGGATGACACGGACTTATATTCCCGGTTCATGCCCCTATTCCCGTTTATCAGCCCCGGGGAGGAATTGCGGGGAGACGGGGAAGCTTCCCCCCGCATGGCCCACTCTCGGCGCCGACATGGAAACATCCGGCAAAGTGGCCGACTGGTATCGAGTCTTGATCCGTTTCTGATCGTCAAAGTCACACGGCAGAATTTCTGTCATTACAACCTCTCACGTCTTTTGGCTCTGCTTTTCAGCTGGACGCAGCACGCGTCAATTGCCATGTCGTCTACACGCGAGTCCTTCACGCTCCCAAACGGGCGACAGATGGCCTATTCCCTGTCGGCCGGCGGTTCTTCCGATCGCGTGGTCCTTCTCTCTAATTCATTGGTCGAAGACCTGACATCCTGGGATCGCGTCGTGCCTGTGGTGGAAAACCAAGGCTTCCGCATCCTCCGCTACGACCATCCAGGCCATGGACGCTCGGGTGCACCTATTGAACCCGAATTGACCTCCATGACATTCGAGACCTTGGCGGACGACGTCTACTACCTTCTTAAACACATCAAAATCAACAAGTTGCATGCCTGGGTCGGCGTCTCGATGGGCGGCATCAAGGCCGTGTACTTCACCGCGCGCCACCCGGGCATCGTGAACAAGATCGTCGTGGCCGATGCCATCGCCGCTTCCCCGGCCGTGGCCGGCATCCCCGATAACTTCGCCGCGCGGGTAAGCGCCGTCAAGCAGTCGGGTTCCATCTCGGAGGACCTGTCAAACACTCGGAAGCGGTGGTTTGGTGAGGACTGGATGGCGAAGTATCCGGAGGAGACGGCGAGGATGGAGAAGTCCATGGCGACAACTACAATCCAGGGACTCGAGGCGTGCTGTGCTGCCCTTAGAAGCCCGTCTTTCGACCTGAGGCCGCTATATCCGAAGGTGGGACACGGCTGCGAAGAGGCGCTCATTGTCGCCGGGGAGAAGGATGCGGACCTTCCAGCCAAGATGCAGGAGATGCGGCAGGCTATCGAGGAAAGCCTCTGGAACCGTGGCAAGAAGGTGCCCGTGAGGATGGAGATTATCAAGGATGCTGGGCATGTTCCCTACATTGATGGTTTCGAGGACTTCTGCGAGATTATCACCAAATTTCTTGCCTAGATAGCACTCGCTCTGCTTCACAGTTATGAAATTTCTTTGTTTTCTTGCCAATCTAGACATTGCATTAAAACCAATTTGACACAAGTCATTCTTCAGCCACATTCCCGGAGTGTGTGATGTCCTGGTCCCGTATTGCTCGTCTTCGCTGTGGCTGGTCCGGGTAGCAAGTGCGCGCTAGTAGGTAAATAGAAGCAACCGTCGGGAGTTGGCGCCGACTAGGATGCTCTCCGACGACCTGCCAAGTGCGGCGAGGATGGGACAAGAGCGACACCCGTCGGGTGCAGTGTTCCGATGGCCAACCTCGATCCAGGGGAGCGGTTCCGCAAATACAGAGGATCGCAGTCGGAGAAACAAGGCGGTCTCAGAGGCGAACGCAGATCTCCGTCAGTCGAATTTACCATCATGAGTTCTTTCAAGTGATCTTACTTAAGATAGCGAATCGAGACATTAGATGACCTACTTGAGCAGACCGGGAGACAAACACAACCCAGAGAAATTCCTTTCCGACGAAATAACAAGATGACTCACGCGTCCAGATCATTGAACATTCTTATCGTCGGCGCCGGCTTGGGCGGCCTCGCGGCGGGACTGGCTTTGCAGACGGACGGCCACAAGGTCACAATCATCGATGCAGCTCCTGAGTTCGCAGAGGTAAGGTATCCCACAGCAGACCTTTTTGAACATGCTAGATCTCAGAAGAAATCAATTGACTAACACCGGAAGTTCGCACAGGCCGGAGCGGGAATCAGGATCCCACCCAACTCGAGTCGGCTGCTCATGCGATGGGGCGTTGATCTGGAGAGGATGAAGAAGTCGACTTCAGAGAGATACCACTTCCTTCGCTGGAAGGATGGCAGCACCATCTTCAACTTGCCCTTCAACAATATCGTCGAGACACACGGAGCGCCTTACTGGCTAGTCCATAGAGCGGACCTGCACGCCGCTCTGCTCGATGCGGCCCTGAAAGCCGGAGTCAAGGTCCTTACCAACAAGCGTGTCACGTCCTACGACTTCGAGGCGCCGAGCGCCACCACACAGGATGGCGAGACCTTCAAGGCCGATCTGATCGTCGGCGCGGACGGCATCAAGTCCATTTGCCGGCCCCTTCTTACCGGTCAGCCAGATGTCCCGCGAGACACGGGCGACGTCGCCTACCGGATTCTCATCCCTGGTGAGAAATTGCTGGCCGACCCGGATCTGGCCCATCTGATCCGTGACCCCTGCACGACATCATGGTGTGGCCCAGACGCGCACCTGGTCGGCTACCCGATCCGCAACGGCGAGATGTACAACATCGTCGTGTGTGCCACCTCCTACCACGAGACTACGGACGAGATCTGGGTTGTCAAGGGCGACAACACCGAGTTGTGCAAGCGCTTCGCCAGCTGGGAACCCCAGGTGCGGAAGCTCTGCGCCCTCACGGGCGACTTCATGAAGTGGCGCCTGTGCGACCTACCCAACCTCACCCGGTGGACGCACCCCTCGGGCAAGGTTGTGCTGCTGGGCGACAGCTGCCACCCGATGTTGCCTTACCTGGCCCAGGGTGCTGCCCAGGCGTTCGAGGACGCCGCCGTCCTGCGCCAGGTGCTCGCCCAGGACGTGCACATGGCCGCGGCCCTCCAGCAGTATGAGCAGATCCGCATGCCGCGGGCGAGCCTGGTGCAGGCCAAGACTCGTGAGCACCAGTACATCCTCCATGTCGACGATGGTCAGGAGCAGCAGGACCGGGACAAGATGATGGCTCTCGATGCGGCGGAGAACCCGGTCTTCTGGGGCTATGGCGACCGGAGAAAATGGCTCTTTAGTCATGATGCAGAGGTGATCCAGAAGGAAGGGGCGAACTGGAGAGTTGCGCTCAGCATGGATGGCGTACATGTTTCCTAGATTACTGTGGCAATGCCTTAAGGCTCTTTTATTCTTCAACCATCCCATCCATCCTTGCGTTTTTGCATCAGTCCTCGGCGATTCACCCCGTTTTTGTCCTCCTCATCTGATTACATCTCCCCAGCTTGGGCGACCGGTACGGCCTCTGTATTCTTTGAGGCAGCTGTAAGAAAATTTCACGTTGAAAGTTGAAAGACCTCAAGGCGACTTCCACAGTGTCGAAGCTCAACCCATGAATGTGACGTACGATGACTAACTGTTGGGATCTGGGTCACGTGGTCTATATAGAACTGAGCATTAGGTAGCCAGAGAGCTCGCTTATTTAGTCTCTCTCTCTCTCTCACTGTCCTTTTTCAAACCAATAACATTGACATATTATTGCTCCCTTTCTTATTGTCAAGAGTAACTCACCCTGTGCTCCGATCACTCCCCGAGGCGGCAGTTTTACCGTCACCTAGATTACATAAAAAGGCTCTTCATTGAGGAAATGATCTAATTATATATTTACTTCAGCGAACATACGTGTATTAGACTAGGGAAGAAATAAATAGATCAGTTGAGTCCACGTATACATCCTCAACAGCTAATCTCACGTGACGCACAGCCACGTCGTGGCATGTCGCCCTCTCTATTTTTCCTCATCCCAGCAGAGGCTCCCGCATACCCAATCGTGGCGGCAATTGTGGACCTCAGAGGACCAGTTGCAGCCTCAGAATTCAGCCCCTGGGAGACACGGCCGATCCTTTCCTTGCCTTGTCGTCATCGTCTGGCAGTCCTCGGGGGCCCCAGCCGCCACTCTGGATGCTTGGCACCCTCGTTGCCCCTACAGGGTGTCGCCCCAGCGTGTTTCAAAGAGATCGAAGGGATGAGCAGAATGTTCGAAGAGTGTGATGGGTCTGTTCCGTGGGCCAATGTTGAAGCGCATTGCGTTGTTGACCCGCCTTGGACATCCTCGACGAGTTACGTGCGCAGAGCCTCGGATCCCGGAGTCGAATTCACACCCGTACCATGGACAAGTGGGAGCAGCACAAAAATAGCACAAGGAGCACAAGGACAGCATAAGAGGGCTTACTAGATTCACGTTTTTCGGGCCTGCACAGGGGAACAACCAACCCCCTCTGAGTACGTTGGTGGATCTAGGGGAGGTTGGATGACGAACGACATACTGTATACTGCGCTGGAGTCCCCACTCGCCCTTTCACAGCCCATCATCGGCACCTCCAATCAAATTCTGCACCAAAAATATCTCCTGTCTAGCGCATCTTTGATACATCTTCTCCTGCACATCTCTCTACACTTCTCGACTTGGGAAGACTGCCCTACTTCGGAGATCTCTGGATAGATCGCCTGTCTCTAACACCACAGATCGCGATTACCGTTGAATGTGCTCAGGTCAGGTGTTGTGAATCGACAGTTCTGATCCGCGAGCTTCCTTCGGCTCCCAGACAGACTGCTTAGTTCTTGGTTTTTTTTCCACAACAAAGATCTCTTCCGCTGGGGAGCTGTGCACAATGTCTTTACCGCCGCGAGCAACTTCTCCCCATTCGCCTGTCTCGGGCAACTCATCTCATTCGCCTGGGGCGAGCGAGGCCAGTCTGTATGGAACTCGTGAAGTGAGTGAACCGCCCCGTTGAATCAAGACAACCTGCCATAGGAACACATGGAAAAGCTAACACGGTTCGTTTTAGCAGCAAGCCTACGGTTACGAAGAGAAGAATGATAACGTGGATAGCCAACAGTCCTTGCTTTACCGCAATCAACCCAGTCCATTTAACGCCCCCTTCGATGACCCATATGCCTCGAGCGATTCACTTCGTCGCTACACCCTCCATGATCCCGGTGTCACCATCTTCCCTGATGGCCCATATCAAGAGTCAGCGGGTGGGTTGAACCGTCGTTCTGGCATTGCATCGCCCATGTCAGAGACTCCGTCAGAAGCCTGGCAAAACCGACAGGCGCCTGGTTCCGGACTGCGCCGCTATGCCACCCGTAAGATTAAGCTGGTCCAGGGCTCAGTTTTAAGTGTGGACTACCCTGTTCCGAGTGCGATCCAGAATGCGATCCAGAAGGAGTATCGAGAGTCAGAAGAAGGATTCCCGGAAGAATTCACCCACTTGCGCTGTACGTCTGCCAAATGCGATTTCAGACCAGAATTGAAACTAATCCGATACAGATACGGCGGCCACTTGTGATCCCGACGAGTTCACTCTACGGAACGGATACAATCTGCGACCGGCCATGTACAACAGACACACGGAGCTTCTAATTGCGATTACCTATTACAACGAAGACAAAGTTCTGACAGCCCGGACGTTGCACGGCGTCATGCAAAATATCCGGGATATCGTCAATTTGAAAAAGTCCGAATTCTGGAATAAGGGTGGTCCGGCCTGGCAAAAGATCGTTTGCTGCTTGGTTTTTGACGGAATTGATCCATGTGACAAAAACACTCTTGACATGCTGGCAACGATCGGCATCTACCAAGATGGTATTATGAAGCGCTCCGTCGACGGACGGGAAACCGTTTCTCACATTTTCGAGTACACCACACAACTGTCGGTGACCTCCAACCAGCAATTGATCCGGCCTCAGGGCAACGAGTCGACCAACCTTCCTCCTGTCCAGATGATCTTCTGTCTGAAGCAAAAGAACAGTAAGAAGATCAATTCTCACCGTTGGCTATTCAACGGTTTCAGTCGCATCCTCAACCCCGAAGTGGTGATTCTTATCGATGCCGGAACTAAGCCCGGAAAGAAATCGCTTCTCGCTTTGTGGGAATCGTTCTACAACGATAAGAACTTAGGCGGGTCTTGTGGTGAGATTCACGCGATGTTAGGAAAGGGATGGAAGAACTTGATGAACCCTCTGGTCGCCGCGCAGAACTTTGAGTACAAAATCTCCAACATTCTCGACAAGCCACTAGAGAGCGCCTTCGGATACGTCAGTGTGTTGCCGGGTGCCTTCTCTGCGTACCGTTATCGCGCTATTATGGGTCGTCCCCTCGAGCAGTACTTCCACGGTGATCACACTCTGTCGAAGCAGCTAGGCAAGAAGGGTATCGAGGGCATGAATATCTTCAAGAAGAACATGTTCCTTGCCGAGGATCGTATCTTGTGTTTCGAACTTGTCGCAAAAGCCGGCTTCAAATGGCATTTGACCTACGTGAAGGCGTCTAAGGGTGAGACCGATGTGCCGGAGGGCGCAGCAGAATTTATCAGTCAGCGTCGCCGATGGTTAAACGGTTCATTCGCTGCTAGTCTGTATGCTATGATGCATTTCGGACGTATCTATAAGAGTGGCCACAACATCCTGCGGCTGTTCTTCCTTCATATCCAGATGATTTACAACTTTGCTGGTCTTGTCATGACTTGGTTTTCTCTCGGTATGAGACTCCGTCTCGTGTTTCCATGAAATTGTTACTAACCAATCGCTAGCTTCGTTCTGGTTGACTACTACGGTTATCATGGATCTTGTCGGAACGCCTAGTGAAGCCAACAAGAATAAGGGATGGCCCTTCGGCAACGACGCCTCTCCGATCGTGAACAACTTCTTGAAGTATGGTTACGTTTTCTTCTTGATGCTGCAGTTTATTCTGGCGCTAGGAAACAGACCTAAAGGGTGAGTTTCTGAATCAATCTATCTCGCAAGGTTAAATACTGACTCGGTTAGTTCTCGTTTGGCCTACACGCTCTCGTTTGTCTACTTCAGTATTGTTCAAACCTACATCATGGTCTTATCGTTCTACCTTGTCAAGAATGCGTTCACTGGAGGCACCCTTGACTTCTCTTTGGACGATGGTGTTGGGCATTTCCTTTCTTCATTCTTCAGTTCTAGCGGAGCCGGTATTGTTCTGATCGCCTTGGTTTCTACCTATGGCATCTACTTCATCGCCAGTTTCTTGTATATGGATCCTTGGCACATGTTTACATCTTCCTGGGCGTACTTTGCTGGCATGACCTGCTCCATCAATATCTTGATGGTTTACGCTTTCTGCAACTGGCATGACGTTTCTTGGGGTACTAAGGGATCCGACAAGGGTGACTCGCTACCCGTCGCTGAGACTAAGAAGGACGATGCCAAGTCGAACTTCATTGAGGAAGTCGATAAGCCGCAGGCCGATATTGACAGTCAGTTTGAATCGACGGTCAAACGTGCTTTGGAACCATATGTGGAGCCAGAAGAGAAGGATGAACGGAGCATGGATGATGGTTATAAGGCTTTCCGTACCAACCTGGTGTTGATCTGGATTTTCAGTAACCTGATTCTCACGTTGTGTATCACCAGTGAAGGCATCACCCGTTTCTGTCTTACGGTATGTTTCTCTTCCCAACTTAGCTGTTCACCCTAACTGACACTTACAGAACACATCTACGGTTCGTACCTCCAAATACTTCGCTGCTATTCTATGGACGACTGCCGGTCTGTCGATTTTCCGCTTCATTGGATCGCTGTGGTTCTTGGGCAAGTCTGGTATCTTGTGCTGCGTCTCCCGCCGCTAGAAAACTTCTGGGTCTTGCGAGCCAGCTGTAAATATTTCCATTTGTCTTGGCTTTGGGATTTTGGTTGCCCTTCCGGAGGGCTTGGTTTCATAGGATTTCGTTTGGTCTTGTCCGGTATTCCCCCACATCTGCAGCTGGATTGGCATTTTGTGCTTCATGGTGTACCATGTATATTGGGCGAGTGTTTTTTGTTTTGTTGCATCTACGATAGATCTAATTTATCGAGCATTTCACAAATACCTGCGCTCAGATCCCTGTGGCGCTCTAACTTCCCGTTTCCCCCCACAACACCCGCATATGCACCCCAGTCGTATTCAGCCAGCCGGCCATCCGAGTGAAACGCACGGGTTATCTTACATGTTCAGTCACTTTTTGACAGGTTTAGGCAGCTATCACGAGCAAAGTACTACGGCCAAGCATGAAAGACCTCGGACCACAGACATCCGAGACGCCCCCGGGACTGGCCAAGGAAACCTAGAAGATTAGCGGCCATACAAATGATGCTATTCAGAGTACCGGACACTGATAGTTCCTAGGCTAGTTCTCTGCCGTGTTTGCACAAAGTTTTGGCGGTTTCGTCTCTGCTCAGCGTCATGGTGTCCCCGCATTGCCCGCATTGTCCGCATCACCTACTGGATCAAACCTATCAAGCCGGGATATCGATGTCTCTTGTTGGCTGCCAACCCCGAGCCCTTAACGTTCGGCTGAGTTGCCGTTCCCCGCGTCCAAACTCATGGCAAAATTATGTATTCGAACATATGCTGCTTTGAGTTCGCTTTGATCCAGGATTGATGAGGCATTTTCATCCTGTCCCCCTGGCCAATAATCACCAGCGCAATTGGACTCTATAAAAGCAACCCTGATGCCCCCCTCCCCCGCGCGTTGTCTTTCCTGTTCGCATATCTTTTGCGCTACTCAGATCCACGGTCTTCGCTCTTGACCCACTTCATCGTCAAGTCTCCGCATTGATTGACCTCCTAATGTCACGGTATATCCCCAAAATTTCTTCCGATTCCCTCCATCGCAAGGTCGTCCTGATCACAGGTATGCTACACTCCAAGGACCCCGTCCTATTATATTAATTCGGCTCCAGGTGGTGCCAATGGAATCGGTGCTTGTCTAGTGAAGCAATGCTTGGAAAGCGGCGCCAATGTCTGCATTGGCGACTTGGATAACATTTCGGGTGAGCGTCTGCTAAAGAATTGTCACGACAACTTCCACCCAGAGGAAGAGGATATGCCCCCGCGGGCAATCTTTCAGACCACCGATGTTACGAACTATCCATCGGTGCTGGCGCTGTTCGATCTGGCTTTCAAGACCTATAAACGCATCGATCATGTCGTCTCTGCGGCAGGGATCGTAGAAATCGGCAATTGGTTTGACTTTGAACTCACGCTGGAGGACGTTCGCCAGGTATGTGCAATAAAGCAACGGCCATGGTTGCTTGGCCTGTCCATGGTGTCCCAAAGTAATGCTTTTTCTCAAGACTCCAACCCATAAAGTCCTGGATGTCAACCTCCTTGGCTCCATGTACGTCTCTCGGATCGCATCTGTATACTTGCGTCACAACCGCGGAGCCAACTCCGATCGGTCTATTCTCTTATTCTCCTGTGTCTCTGGTTTCAAGGAGAGCCCATCCCTCTTCATCTACCAGGCCTCCAAGCACGGTGTCACTGGGCTCATGCGCTCCCTACGCAACTACATCTCCTCCCCGTATAAGCATTCCCTCCGTATCAACACGATATGCCCATGGGTGACCCAGACAGAGAGCATCAAAAAGGTTGAGGCACAATGGAAGAATGCTGACCTTCCAACCAATACCCCGGACGAGGTTGCTACGGTGGCCACTGGAGTCTTGAATGACCAATCACTCAACGGCACATCCATGTTCGTTGAAGGAGGTCGTTCCTGGGAGATCGAACACAATCTTAACCGACTGGAGTCGGAATGGTTGGGCGAAGCTCCGTCTAAAGTGCTCAGATTGGGCCAACAGCTGCTCGCTGACGGGGCTATCTGGACTGCCCCGGAGCGAGCCCGGAAGAGGAGCAGCGTGTCCTGCGGAATACCACCGGGTGTGCCTCTCCATAAGATCAACGGCCTCTCGAACGGCTTAAAGAATGGCATCTCCAATGGCGTGAACAACAGCATAACGAATGGAACAACCAACGCATTGCCCAACGGGCTCGCCAATGGAGTGCTTAACGGAGCCACGAACGGGATACATTAAGGTAGAGAATGTCAGTTCAAATTTACGGATCTTTGCGACCGCCCAAGCCAAGTGCGAGATGTATTTTGACCAGTCTTACAAGGGTTACATATGGTATAGTGTAGATGGACGGCTTTTTAGTGTCAAGATTGCCATGCGTATACAGCCTCTAACTCCTTTGTTTCAACTCACTTTATCGCCAGACGATGGAAAAGCAGACGATCGATCAATGGACCGATCGGATATCCCCGGAATCCACTGTCATGCAGATACTCCACATGATCGTTGCCATCCTGACGTTATGTTATCTAGTACATGTACAAGTCTTAGATGGAACAGTCCAGATACGTTTCCCTTCGCACTGACAGATTGATGAAAGCGGATTGAAGAGATATGCAAAGCCGACTTGTAACTCGAGATAATGCCCATCCGATGACATTGTTCTGCAGCTTTACAGCGCCACAATCGGATGGCCACAACTGACTAGCCTCTTTATATTGACCAATAAGATGCGTATAGTAGCAGCTGTCAAGAGGTATATCTCCTTTCCTCGCCTGTACCAGCTATTAATAGACTGCTGAGGCCAATTATCCAGTCTAACGTTGGCAGAACTACAGCACTAAAGAAGTGCTTGCACATTTCCAGTTGAATCCCTGAATATGGAAACCAATTATAATTATTAGCCAACGCTATCTATATATGCAACCCAAGCCAATGCAGCAAAGAGACATGTCACATCGCCCATATTTTATACTTAAATGTCCCCCAAAACGCCAGTGTCCTTCTTCCCAATATATCCTCGGAATTATTTGAATGATTCCCGGGTATGCACGCGGTCAATGTTATAAGGATTGGCCTCGTACGTAGGGACCCGGTGTGCATGTATAGTGTGGGTGGATGTGCGTGAGAGTGTGCGGTGAACAGACTGGACATCTGCTGAAATCTGTTCCTTTGCCTGGGAAATCGAAGCCGCTTCGTGCTCTCGGGGGTGGTAAATTTCGGGTCCCTCCTTGTCGGAAGTCTCCTCTGTGACCTTTTGCATGCCCTGGAGGATGCCCTGAACAAAGGCCTCGGACTCGGCAGAGTATTTGCAATGCTTTCGAATGGAAAGACCATACTTGTAAAGCAAGAAGGGGAACGGCACGCACGCAAGGGCCAGGAAGGCCGGAATACAAGACGCCCAGTGGATTCCCAGGTTCTTAAACATGTATGAGGTGAATAGCGGGAATGCGAAGCCGAACATGGACCGGAGGAGGGAGTTGGCAGCCAAGACAGAAGCTGCAAAGATGGTGTAGGCATCAATCAAATAGTTAAAGACGCTGAGGAAGACGAGCACCATTCCGAATCCAAATGGAACCCCAGCAGCAATGCTCGCAAGCCAATGGACTGAGGGAGAATTGGTCCACGCAAACCAAAAGAGTCCAATCGGAAGGGCAAGCGAGGCCAACATACACGGCGGAAGACGGGCCTCCGGAGGTGCGTAACCTCCCTCTTTATCGAGGAGTTTGATATAGCGCGAATTTTCAGGAATTGAATAGGCGATAGCACATAGCATACCCACCATAACACCAAGGAAGGCGAGACCAGCAACACCTTGGTTCCATCCACGATGAAGCTCATACACAATTGGGAATGCACCGAAAAGCATGTAGAGGGTTCCGTAGATGATAGCAAGGTAAATTGAGAGCAGCAAAACGATAGGTTCGCGGAACAGAAGGATAAAAGGCCGCGAGAGAGAAGTCTTCATGGCAGCCTTGAGAGTGACACGTCCCTGATCAATGTCCAGTTTGCTGTAGTAAACCTGGCCGGTCAGTTTAGAGAGAGTTTTCGCGCGCTGACGTAGGAGAACGGGGGCATAAGTCTCGGGCTTCAATGCGGCTCCCAAGAACCACATCACACCACAGAGGATAGTCAACAGGCCCATGACCCATTTCCATCCGGCGGCCATACCGAGGAATCCACCGGCGATAGGTCCGATGACGGGTCCGAGGAAGGGTGCTAATGCAAATGCCGACAGAGCCAGACCTCGCTCGCGGGCCATAAACATGTCGGCAATGACACCCCCAGAGTTGGTGAAAGGCGAGGAACCAAAAGCACCGGCTAAGAACCGGAAGACCAGCAGACTCTCAATGTTCTTCGCGCCAATACAGGCAGCACAAAAGATAGTCAGCCCGCAGTACGTGGTAATGAAGACAGATTGACGGCCGAAAAGCTCGCTCATGGGAGCCCACAGGAGGGGACCCAAGGCGAATCCGAGCACGTAGAGTGATACACCCAAAGTCGCAACCTCCGTTGTCGCTCCGAATTGTTCTTCGATTTGAATAATGCCTCCGGTGTATGCCGACGAGACTAGAGCGACAACTAGTGTCTCGAGGGCGGCGACGACAGTGATGAGCCATTTCAAAGCGGGCTTCAGCTGGAGAGGATTTCGAAAATCGTTAGGAAGCCACTGAACCACATATGGATCATCTTCAGTTCCTGATCCGGCGTAAAGATAGTCTGCCACATCTTGGGTGATCACGCCGGGGTCGGTAACAAGTCGCCAGAAAGGAACCTTCTGCGGGAGCTGCAGGTTCTTGGCCAAGGGCATCTCTGAGGCCATGATCGACAGCTGTATAGCTGTATAGCTGAGTGAGCTTGTTAAAACGAGGGGCTCAAGAGATTTTTTAAAAAGAGAGAAAAGTCCTAGACCTCGGCAGAGAGTCCTAATTTTGTGTTATAATAACGTACTCCATAGTATGATCCACCAAGTATCAGCCCGGAGACACTGCTGCATTAGGGTGGTGAGATATAAGAAGTGGACCCATCAAGCAGTATTTTGCTATCAAGAAAAAGAAAAAATCGCCAAAAAAAGAGCTGAACAGCCTCATCTATTGGCTGTTCAGCTTAGGTCCCGACACTCGGCCCACACACTCGGCCCGATCAGTAATCTCTCGGCCTCGCCGATGGGCCTAATTGGTGGAAGAGTTTTAGCCGAGGTTCATTTGTTTTTATACATGTACAATAACTGGCTTCTATTGCGACAGAGTACATGTATTTCTATTTGCTTTGCATAATTATCCAAACCCTCAACATAGCAGCGCATCTTGGCAGATATGCCTACTCTGAGCCTGGAACGCGCATTCGTGGACCTCCGATACATCTTTGTTCGAGGCGATACAAGACAACCTCTTACACAAAGTTGGCTGTATACCACAATCCTTATTTGGTTGATAAGAGTCACGATGCATGGATATGATTTAACGCTGCTTTTAGCCGTTGTAACGAGAGAAGCCCCGATAGAGACCGGAGGGAGCAAACGGCCTCAGGGGCCAGAAAAGCCCATTTTGTGTTCTTCAACAGAATCAATATCTGAGCTGAGGCTGAAGTTGGTTCAGAATTGATCTAAACAATCTATAGTGAGATTATAGTTGCTAGGGTAACATGAATGAGATCTGTTGTACTTAATGTCTATTTCTAGATTTATATACTATAAGTTCTTCCTACAGACTCTTCTCAATCTCACCGACTTCTGCCATCACAGTTCGGATCGCCGTTTTGGCACCCTCACCCACCTCTTCGTAAGGGTGTCGGGGGCCCAGGTTTGTCGCCGCATCCTGGATCCCTGCGAGTTGGGCTGAATAGCATGCTACCGCATGCTTAGTGGATGCAATTCCGCTCTTGATAGGGCTTTCTGCGAGGGCTGCCTTTCTTTGTAGCTTCATAGCCTCATCCACCTGTCCCTCTTGGTACAATGCATAGATCCGAGCTGCGGTTTTGGGGAAGACATTGGCGAAAGCTGCGATGCACCCAGCGCTTCCTGCAGCAAGTCCTCCAATCAAGAAGTCGGACTGCCCACCAAAGGTCGCAAAGGTGCCGGGCGCAAATGTCGCTGCCAGTCGAGTAATCTTTCCGACAGATCCACAAGTAAGCTTGACGCCGACCACGTTGGACTGTCCACTTGGGTGGGATGACGCCGACTCTTGCACAATAGCGGCAATGGTCTCAGAGTCGATGTCGACTCCATTACAGACGCCGGGGAAATTGTAGATCACCACAGGGAGAGGCGCCTTTGCGGCCACTTCGGAAAAGAAGCGCTTGACCACATTCATGTTTGTTGCTTTGCCGAAGTACGCCGGAGGGAGGACCAACAGATAGTTGGCGCCAGCAGCGGCAGCATCCTGGGCGAGTTCCAGGGTTTGTTTGGTCGAGTGTGCACCAACCCCGGCCATCAGCGGGAAATCAGGGCCCACGGCTGCACGCGCTGTCGCAATCAACTGAGATCGCTCTTCGCGAGTGAGGAGGAAAGCTTCCGAGTTGGTGCCCAAGATCACCAGACCCGTCAACCCAGTTGTGGACAGATAGTCGAAGTACTTGGATTGAGATTTTAGATCTAGTGAGTCGGTGCCGTGGTGGAAGAAGGTGACTGCAGGACACCAGACCCCGGACGAGGGTACATGAGGCTGAGAGGCAACAGAGTGAGCACCCATGATGGAAGTATGAAGATATGTAATGGTGAGAATTTCGACTCTGACTCTGACTCTGACTCCCCAACTCCCTGACTCTTTTACTTATAAACATCGATGAGGGGCAAGTAGTCGGATGCCAATACCGAAGCACCCCACACTTACTTAGAAGTCCACCTTCGGGCCATCAACCCGATCATCAACACTGCTCATCTGATATTTGTTCGGTTTCTCTTCCGAGGGCAGAAAAGGATGAGGGGAAATGACGAGGAGAAAGCAACTCGGCCTGCGACCCGGGATCTCCTTCATCCTAACGGCTTCATCTTAAAATGCCCTTGCTTCGCCCAACTTCCACTTCGAGGAACATTTGCAAAATGGCCACTGAAACACAAACCCTCACGCAATCGTGGTTTGACCGGGCTCGCTTTATCCCGCCCGATGCGATCTTTGCTTTGACGGCTCAGTATCTCGCAGATACGTCTCCTTATAAGGTCAATCTAGGCCAAGGAACATACCGAGACAAGAATGGAAGTCCATGGGTTCTTCCCTCGGTTAATAAAAGCCGAGAGCTATTATCATCGCAGGGGCTGGCCCACGAGTATCTTCCAATTGTCGGTCTGACAGAGTTTCGCAAAGAGGCTGCGAGACTGGCATTGGGCGATGAGCTGTTCGCAAAGAAACAGAAGCAAGTATGCACAACCCGCCATTTCCGCAGCAAGGGGCTAATCCAGAACAGCTCGCTACGTGCCAAAGTCTCTCCGGCACTGGAGCACTGCATCTTGCTGGGCTATTGCTACGAGCATGCAAGACACCTTTGCCAAAGATATACGTCCCTGAGCCGACCTGGTCTAACCACCACCAGGTGTTCTCATCACTTGGATTCCAATGCGAAAGTTTTAGATACTACAGCCCCGAGACTAGAGACGTGGATATTGATTCCTATTATGCGACATTGAAATCGGCTGAACCGAACTCTGTGGTTATTATTCATGCGTGCGCTCATAACCCGACCGGGTGTGACCCGAGCAAGGAGCAATGGCGAGAGCTTGCGCGCCTATTCAAAGAAAGACAGCTGTTCCCTCTGTTTGACGCTGCCTATCTCGGCTTCAACTCGGGCAATGTCGACAGCGATGCTTTTGCCATCCGATGGTTCATTGAGAAAACAGGATTAGAAGCTGGAGTTTGTCTGTCCTTTGCGAAGAATATGGGTCTCTATGGTAGGAACCCGAGCCCGACGTACAGAATGAAATCTTACAACATCTATTAGGGGAGCGAGTTGGTTGTTTCTTGCTCGCGACAAATACCGAGCAAGCGGCCGTGAACACTCAATCAATGCTCGAAATGCTTCAGCGATCCGAAGTTTCAAATCCACCGGCTTATGGCGCGAAGATCGCGAACACCATATTATCTAGTACTACCCTGCGGCAGGCTTGGTATGACGATCTGATCACCATGAGTGACCGCATTCGATCTATGAGAAAGGCACTGTATGATAAGTTGGTGGCAACGGGTAAGTCTCCTGGAATAAAGTAAGCAATCACGCTAACATGGCCAGGCGCACCGGGGTCCTGGGAGCATCTAATTCGCCAATCTGGGATGTTTGGTTTCTTGGGACTGTCCCCCAGTGTCGTCCTTCGACTGCGCGGTTCGTTCTCTCCTTAAAATCGATGATGCTCGTATGCTGACACTCTGAGGACCACAGAGCAATATCACATCTATATGGCAGACAACTCTAGGATCTCCATTGCCGGTCTCAACGATGGAAATGTAGAGTACGTTGGACAATCCATAGCCGAGTGTTTGAAGCAGGAATGCTAGTCCGGGTTCTCCGAGGGATTGGTCTCGCGTCGAGATTGGGATATGCATTGACAGAACCCGAGACTTGCTGGTGTTCTGATTTGTCAATTGCACCTCTAGACAGAATAGAAGAAAATTATATCTTGTTTCCTGAACTTCCAACAGGACTAGTTGCCTCATGTGACTGAGGTCATGAGTCAAGAGGTCGACTTGCCCACCTGCCCTGGGGCATAGACACATATCTGCCCAACTGGCACAATATTACCATTGCTGGAAGACCTTGTTTCACTTTTCTCTTGTTAACCAACTTTTGGCCGATCGAGACACACCCGACTCTTCAACATGGTCATCACTCCAACACAGCAATGTGAAGAGACAGAAGCGATTCACATCCGTCGGCAAGCCGAAACTTGTCGGCAGCTCTTCCCGGATGAAACTACTGTCCAAGCGGTCCCAAGCGGAAGCGTCGTCACCCGGACATTGGAACTATTCCAGTGAAAGTTGAACTGAGCCGTTGGTGTTTGGAGGCGAGACCGAGGGTTGGAAGCAGATCTGAAGCAGCTGGAGACCGTGTTGGCAGGGGTGGGACTTGCATGTGAGGTGCATCTGAGCCCACTCGCGCATTCATCTGCTATCCAAGTCCTGTCGTCCAGTGATTATACAAGGAAAATTGTCCTCGGTACAGAAACAGCCTTCCTCGATGGCAGAGGGAACGAAGAGAGCAAAACAGGGATTACCAACCGAGTGATCGTCGCCGAAGCAGCACGGAATGAGACGGAAGAGGGTCTCGAAGCTTCCATTGCTGGATTCCAGGACAACGGGCGTTCGCGGGAACTACTTGATGCACTTACGAGGATCGTGACAACAAAGGAGGACACGCGTCTGTATTTGGCCAAAATCGACAATCGGATAGCCGGCAACCACTGCTCTTGCGATTATGCAAACACGTATGGGAAAGACAGCTCACCTCTACCTGGATAGTACATTGCCCGAATACCGTGGCCGGGGAGTACAGCTGGCATTCATTGAGGCGCGGCTAAGGGACGTACAGCAACTGGGGCTCCACCTGGAAACCACTATCACCAGAGTCGGAAGTGGGAGTGCGCGAAATATGGAACGGTCAGGCATGCGGCTGGCGTACACGACGACAATAATCACCCGAAGATAACGCACGACAAAAAAATGCCGCATGGTGAGATTGAGTGGAGTCCCCGGGCTGAATAGTGTTTCCAAACATGAAGATGTGCAAGTGTACTCTGCATCTCTGCATCTATGGAAGTCGGGGAATGGGGGTTTATTACGTACAAAGACCCCGGACGGAGTCTGGGGCAGTTGGAGGAGGGTTTTCGAGGCAATTATAGCCATGTTATTCAGCGTAGCCAGACAGGGCTACCCGCAAGTCTCGGACGGCACAGCGAATCATGCCATGGTTATTTTGCGCTATTTTCCCCGGCCGGCACGGCTAAACCTAATGGCGTTGGTGGCGCTCCACCACTCCAGGTCCTTTACCCCAAGAGTGAGTTTCTGGGGAGAGAGGATTGTACTCGGTAGGTTGAAAGTAAGGCAATGAGCGAGAATCGGAGAAACCCAGCTGCCCAACGATCAGCCCCCTTGCATGGAAAAAGATGGAAAGATTGGAGTAACGTTATACGAAAGATATCTGGTTGCGGCACTCACGTGATGGGCAAAATCTTGTTTCCGCCCAGCCCAACCCTCATTGGATTATTTTCTCTTCCCGGCAATCATCCGAAGATCGTGGCGCGACTAAGAAAAACTTCTTTTTATCTACAATATCTCTATTATGATCAGTTATATTTACATATATACACATTGAATATGAAGACTCTCGTCGGTTTCCACGTTCCCCGCGTATTCAAACGCGGGGAGACTCCATAGTGACATACCCTCCAAACCGGTCCCCAAGCGTTCGACATCCAATGCCACTCGATGTTGCATTTCTTTTACCTAACCTCGAACCTTCTTATCGACTCTATCAACGGGGCGCGGGCTGAGTTTCGCCTAGTGCCCCCCGTGTGGAACGATCCCAACCTGCATTCGGCGCCCTCGTTGGATAGACGATCTCTCGGTGGAGCAGCGTCGTACTCCACGTGGTGGACCGGCCAAGCAGCGTTCTCGAAATTCCCTTAGTCAACGAAATCTGCAATTTTGCCTCCCGATAGCGCCGCATTCGAGAACTTGTGAAATTTCCCTTCTTATAGCCCCCCCTCTACCCTCTTCCCTCTCCCCTTGGTTTAGTACACCACCACCATCATGGGCATCGACAACATCTCAAACGACCATGAAACCGACAAGGTGATGGGAGCTGAAGGCGAAAAGGCCCCGTACTCCCCGCCGCCGCCTTTTGAAGGGGACATGGTGGGGGAGATGAGTGAAGCAGAAAGGAATATCTACGACCACGGCATCAACAAGTTTAGCCGTCTCGGCTGGAAGCGCCTCACCATTGTGCTCATCGTCGAGGCTATTGCGCTGGGTAGTTTGTCGATTCCTTCTACCTTTGCGACGCTGGGCATGGTGGCAGGTGTGATTTGCTGTGTGGGTATCGGCCTCATCGCCATCTATACCAGTTACATTGTGGGAATGGTCAAGTTGGCCTTCCCCGAGGTGGCAACCTATGCCGATGCAGGTCGGTTGCTCGGCCGTCGGTTGGGATGCGGACGTTTCGGATACGAGCTCGTCAACGCCATGCTGGGTCTCCAGCTGATCTTCCTTACGGCCTCGCACTGTTTGACCGGAACCATTGCATTCATGGACATCACAAAGAGTGGCGTTTGCTCAATTGTCTTCGCTGTTGTCTCGGCAATCATTCTGCTGTTGCTTGCCATTCCTCCCAGTTTCACCGAGGTTGCCATTCTAGGCTACGTCGATTTCGCCTCAATCGTCCTCGCCATTGGAATCACGATCATCGGAACTGGCATAAAAGCAGGAGATTCCCCCGGCGGACTCAGTGGGGTCGAATGGTCGGCCTGGCCTAAAGAGGGCGTCACCTTTACCGAAGCTTTTATCGCTCTCACCAACATCGTTTTCGCATACAGCTTCGCCATGTGCCAGTTCTCCTTCATGGATGAGATGCACACGCCACGGGACTTTGTCAAGTCCATCTGGGCGCTTGGCATCACTGAGATTTTCATCTACACGATTACCGGTGCTCTGATCTACGCCTTTGTTGGCCAGGACGTCTCTAGTCCCGCCCTCACTTCGGCTGGAACGCTTTTGAGTCGTGTTGCATACGGTGTTGCCCTTCCCGTGATCTTCATCAGTGGTTCGATTAACACCGTTGTCTTCGGACGCCTGGTTCACGGTCGCATCTTCGCCAACTCTCCGATTCGCTTTATTAACACGAAGATGGGATGGCTGACATGGCTGGCGGTGATTACAGCCGCAACCATCGTAGCATTCATTATTGCTGAGGTCATTCCCTTCTTCAATGATTTGCTCTCCATTTCCTCGGCCCTTTTCATCTCTGGATTCACCTTCTACTTCCCTGCCATGATGTGGTTCTTGCTTCTTCGGAAGGGTAGCTGGAGTGAGCCGAAGAACATCGCCTTGGCTATTATCAACGCCTTCATCTTCATCATCGGTATGGTGGTTCTCGTCGGTGGAACATACTCCAGCGTGGATGATATTGTAAGTCTTACATTACCGTTGTATTTTTATTAGGGTTGTTTTACTAACTCGACTTCCACAGGTCATCAAATACGCCAAGGGAGAAGTTGGCGGTGTCTTCTCATGTGCTGCTCCTGAGTAAGACTTGCCCTGTGTTACTGGCAATCCCAAGACAGAAGAGCGTGTTCAAGCTGGTGCTTGCACAGAGCTTCTATCAACCCTGGTTGGTCTGAGATAGAAACACTCTTCGCTTTGGGGCCAGCACTATGATTTGCGGCCTAGCAATCTACGATTTAGGCGTTGCATTGCATTTACACGATACATCATCTACGGAAGCATGGATCTAGAAGCGAAACCTGTATATATAGTTCAATTTATTAACATTTAGATAACTCAATTTTATTTTTAAATTTATAAATTTCCTCCGACTGCACCTACAGAATTTCTGGTGATCTGGAAAGAACTTAGCGCAAATCCAAGGCCCGACGTGAAATCAACATTGCATCCATACGTAATGCCCCTTTGAGGTCACTGGAAATGATAGCATTATTGCTCGGTGCCTACTACGATTCTTCAAAAGTGGTCCCTGGTGATAGAACCTGTGGCTCAGAAATCAGGTGGTGGTTCATCACTCCTTTAATACCTGATGATGCCCGCCGAACGTGGAGTCAAAAGCTTCCCCCCCTCCAAAGCATCAGAAAGCAGCAGTGGACTCCCAGGTGATTGCTGCCACTTAGCGAAGAGCGTGATAGGACAGCCATGCTCTGTGAACAGCAAGTTGTATCATTCCCTACTTCATCACTATTGGCGCTGGTTTGTCTTGCACATATCATTGATCTACGCGCCGTGATGTTTACAATCCACAGAAAGACATCAATCCTTTGGGTCTAGAGCCCAAGCCTTGCTGACGCAGCTATATATGTTGTGCACCGAGCTGTTATATATATATTAAGCCCGCCTTTACATATATCAGCGAGTCGCAGCAGAACTCATTTACAGACTTCACCTATGCCAACGCTTTTAACTCGACAATCTACGTATACCCCTGGGATTTAAAGCGTTTTCTTCTTTCCAACCGTTAGACTGTTCTACGTTTCGTGGTGCATGACTTTAGGTCGTCATTTAACTGGGATTGCCCTATCTAGCGCCTGGCTAGAAACCTTCCAATTAGGGAAATTGTCTTCTGAATGGAGTTGTCGTGCCACAAAGGGCTCTGTCTTAGAAGAAGAGCTTGACGGCACCCCAAGACCATGATCAAGGTTGACAAATTCAATCGCTTAGATATTTCAGCCGAACTTATCCTAAGGTCGATATACAAGATTCATATCTTTGTTTGAAGGCCAAAGTTCGTGGTCAGCAGAAACGACCAGTTCAGGGGATCTGCTGATTCGATTATCACATCTGTTACCACTCACAGCACCTCGAGATGCAAGTGTCCAACAGCAATGGATGCGGATCGTCTAGTTGCTGTGGGCATGGTATCCTAATAACCCACGGGATGGGTAGATTGATAGTATCAGCAATTGGACGCACAGTGAACGATGTAATCTTATACCCTAACTGCAAGGTGTGGAGATGCAGACAGGACAAGCCCTCAATGCGAAATGTACTGTATATTTTATTGTCCAAACCACCCGTGTCTCGCATTCAGTGGAACATAGACATCCTATCAGGCGACAAGGGAAAATGGAAAGCTGGAGCAGTAATAAATGCGAGGACACAAAATCCCCTGAAACCCCTGCAATCTACCCAGCTTTATTACTTATATATACCCATAATTGCAGACTGCCCACTTAAACTACGGCGCACATGGCCTGCAAAAGGCAAGGAGCCAAACAATTATCTAGAGACACCAAATGATACTGACCACATTTTATTTTAGGCGAGTATTCCTATGTAAAAATACTTAGGGCCTTAGGTAGTAAGAACGGACAGGACACCAGGAAAATTCTTGCATACGAAGCAAGAATCCCTATGCTTGGAGCTAGCAAGAACACATAGACCACATGACCAAATTAGCTACAATACAGTAATCAATAGCGATGCAGATCACTCGACGATTTGCAAAACTGAGCAAAAAATAAAGTGCGGAATGTCTCAGCGACTTAGCCACTAAAACGCGTATTTTTAGATATCCGCCACTGGGCACCTGGGGATAGTGGACTCGAGCCACAAAAAGTAAAGCGACCGAGCAGCAAAACAGGTCTGCCTGTTTCTCCGCTAATAGCGTCTCATAATCCAATATTGGAACATGATTGGGCTTGATTCGGACGCTATGAGTAAGTCGGAGAAACATGTGGAGAGCGCTTGGCATTCAAGGTCTGCACGGAATGACAGGATCTTCTTCAGGATCTTATTCACGTAAAGTGGTATTCTTCAGCAAGAAACGCTTTTCAAGCGGTGCATCGCGACAATTCGTTATTAGTTACATGCCCTTGAAGATAGAAAGTGTGATGAGAAAAAAAAAGGGGAGCGGGAAGATCGCCTGGCACTAATGTTGAGACATTGGACCAACATAGAATTGCCCCATATAAGGGTCCAATTTGATGTCATTTTGCGGTTTTCACCGATACTTGGCTCCATGAATAGCTCTCATTTGTGAGACATCAACCTCGGGTTCAACCTCGGGCACGGAAGTGGCGTCTATTACCCGTCTTGCCGTCCCCAGGCTTCAGGTATAAAGGTAGGCCCAATTGCAGGAAAAGCATTCCATCCTCATCTTCATCTCATCCTCTCATCCTCTCACAAGTCTATTCGCAAATCCACACTTTCACCTTCAAAATGCAGCTCAAGAACGTCGTCCTCGCCGCCTCGGTCAGCGCCGCTGTCTCTGCCGCCCCCTCTGCCGAGTCTAACAAGACCTTCGGTGTTATCGCCATTCACTCTGGTAGCGGTGTCCAGAACGCTGCATTTGATGCCTCCCAGAGCAGCATCTTTGCTGGTCTGGCCAATCCCGGCGCCAGCTGCGCCCGTCCCAAGGAGCAGGACGCCACTTTCTATATCAAGGACGGCGCCCTTTACCTCTATGACAAGTCTGCCACTCCTCAAGAGATCTACGTTGACGCCTCCGGCATGGGTACGGTTTCCCTCTTCCCCAATGAATCACGACAAAGCTAATTGAAGAAAAGGTCAAGGCAAGATCGGATACACCACCGGCGCTCAGCCCGCTCCCAAGAACTCCCAGCGCAAGGGATGGGCAGTGAAGGATGGCCACCTGCAATTCTCTGGCAAGGACTTGATCGCTTGCCCCAACAGCATTGATGGTGCCTGGAGCATCTGGGCCTCTGCTGGTATTGATAACCCCGCTGGCAACGAGAACTGTGTTAGCATTGCCGCTCGTGTTATGGAGACATCCAACCCCAACGGCTGCAAGTACACCTCGTAAAGGCCATGAGAGCCTCCAGCCGAATGGATAGAACCTTCGCCTAGCTCGGTGATGGTGATCTCTACACTGTATAGAGCCGACTGATCCTTGAGGGCGGGAACCATTAAGATCTATCGTCTTGACTTTTGAACCTTGTCGAATACACTCCTTTTTAATTAGCCAGCACTTGAATCTAACAAAGTCACGCATATGTCAGTGATCATTTTGTGACAATCATATTATCCATCTTTTCGTTTTATCCGAGTCCGGCAAGTTGGGCACAATTAGGCCTGGATCATATATTATCGAGAGTACTGAATCATCACCAACATTATTCCTTCCATAGGGTTGCCAAGAGATTGACCAAACCTGCTAGCCATTGATGTGATTTAACAAGAACACTTTTCATCCACTCTCTACCCGCAAAAGCGATTGCAATCAGGTTTTCTACCACCACGTTGAACACACCACCACAACCAGAGACGGATTAAACAAGCTATATAGGGTGGAATACCAGACCAACTAAACATAGGAAATGAAAATAAAAATGAAAATGAGAAAATAACCCGGGAAGTAAGCTCCGGGTAGGCAGCAAGGATGTGTAGGTAGATACTAACATTAGTACTGACGTTATGTTAGATATAGTTTATTAGTCATCCGAAGATTGACGTTTAACGTTAAGTTAACATTAAGAACTTAAGGTTGATAAGTTAACTTCCCCTGAGGAAAGTATTCACCAAAAAAAGTTAGAGAAGGGGCAATTTTCGAGACCAATGGGATGGCAAAGGTAGTCGGCAAATTTCGCCTGAACGTTGCGAAACCAAAACCTGCCAATTTGGAATTTGGTGAACCTCGGACCTCCGCCACTTTGCATCTAGACACATCTAGACTGGGAAACTACTTCCACACCCCCTCCCCTTATGTCTTACCTTTTGACATCTTCCATCTTTGCAAATTTATTCATCTCATGTAGGTCACACACATTCACGGTTTCATGAAGTTGACTCATAGATCAGGTATGCATCTTGCGCTGTGTCAGACCTCTTTGTCTGCCCTCGTTACGATCGCCTGTCCTTGGGTCTGCTCTGCTAGTTGATGGCTGTGATCGGATGCGGATTCCAATTGCGGTGCAGCTTGGGCTGCTAGTGCTTCTGACAGCTGTCCTCGGCGTTGTTGTGCTCGCGATTGCTACGGTATCGTGTCACGTCCTTCAGTGATCGGAAAAAGCCAATTGACAATCATAGTGGTTTACCACCTATGAATTTGTGGTGGGAGTCCAGTATGCACCACCCTTTCATATATTCTGACGAGTCTGACTCTGGAGTAGATCACAAAGCCTCGAACTCGTTGCGACCATCAAGGCTAGCCAGATTGCCTCCAATTTGGACCTCCTCGAGACCACCTGCAAGACCATCGCTACCCGCATTCTGATCCAATCAGCCCTGAAACGCTATTATGCGGGCAATAACACCGACGCAAATTGGGTGACTTCGATCGCCGATGCCCAATCTGCGCTTGGAAGTCGGGGATACTTGAGCCTCTACCAGGCCATCATCTATTCCAAAGATGGACAAGGAGGCAGCGAGACATTGCTCAACGTGACGAGTGACACAGTCCCGGACATCACGCTTCCATATACGTATCCGAATGGGAGCTCTGTGATGCTGGGCAATGACGGGATAGGCTACCCACCCTCGCTCTATCCGAATCTTACCTACCACGGCGCGTCGGGCGACAATGGGTCAACAAATGCCTATGCATTCTCCGACTATATCCTTGGATTAGACTCGGCATTGCTCCTTGGGCCCCTAAAAGTTAATTCTTCCTTCTCACTCATCTCCTTAACTCTGCCGATCGTCAACAACACCTCCAACACTGATATTCTGGGATTTGTGACGTGGGTATTCCTACAAGCAAGGTCCACCGGAAATCAAACATACGAAAGCTAACCCTTCTCAGTATCGTCGCCAGTGCCGCAAATCTACAGAGTGTCGTGAGCTCGCGGGATGGTTTGGGGAATACCGGACAAGTGCTTCTATTAGGGCCGTTGCAACCGGAAAACACCTTCGTCGCCAGTGCCCAACCTGCAACAGTCACATCTGCCCCTCACGCGGCGGCACTTGGTGCAGCGCAGGTCCACTACGTTTTCGAGCCCTCCCCCCTGCCCAGCCAGGTTAGCCGACACAATGGGATGTCGACCGATACACCATTTGTACTCTCCACGTACCCCATAGCGTTGAGGGTCATGTTACAATCATACGAGAGCAAAGCTATCAGCCAATTGTCAACTAAGAATGAGCGAGGAGTCAACGTGGCGGTAGGGGCGGTGCGTCCTCAAAATAGCCTTGCTCAGTGGATTCTTCTTGTAGAGAAAACACACTCCGAATCCTTCGCTCCCATTCTTCGGCTACGAAAGATTATCCTCGCGTGCGTGTTTGGTACAGCTGGCGCAATTATCCTCGTTGTCCCTATCTTGACTCACTGGGCGGTTGCTCCTATCCGAAGATTGCGTGAGGCCGCGAAGAAGTCGGTCGAGCCTGAGATGGCGCCACCGCCTGCTCCCCGCAGCCCACAGAGAACATATCCAGGCATGGACGATGGACTGATGGATCCGGTTGAGCAAATCGAAGAACACATGAGCGAGAAGGGGTCTCCCTCCACGTGGGTGAAGCGTCTCCGGAATCCCCTGAGGAGGCCGAACAGTTCCGCCAGCGTTGGCAACCCCCCAAACCCTCGCAGGTTTCAGATACCTGGGAGGATCAAGGAACGGAACCATTGTGTGACGGATGAACTCACAGAGCTTACCAAAACGTTCAACGAGATGTCAGACGAATTAACAATTCAGTACAATCGACTGGAAGAGCGAGTGGCTGAGCGGACCCGAGAGCTCGAAAAGGCCAAACTGGCAGCAGAGACAGCCAACGAGAGCAAAACGTTGTTCATCGCCAACATTTCTCATGAGCTCAAGACTCCTCTCAATGGAATCCTTGGCATGTGTGCAGTGTGTATGGGCGAGGAGGACCTTTCTCGAATCAAAAAGTCTCTGCAGGTGGTCTATCAATCAGGGGATCTCCTTTTGCACCTTTTGAATGATTTACTCACCTTCAGCAAAAATCAAATCGATCAAGCAATCCAGATTGAAGAAAAGGAATTTAAGTTATCCGACATCCGATCACAATTGTCCATTATCTTCCAGAATCAAGTGCATGAGAAGCATATCGACTTCAGTGTTAACCTTGTCTCTGGTGGAATCACCGAGCCTAAGGGCACTGTTTGCCGTGAAACCTCATTTGAACAATCTAGTCTAGCTTTCGGACTGCCTGCACCCGGCCGACTCGCAGATATGGTTCTATGGGGTGACCAGCATCGAATCCTTCAGGTGCTCATCAATTTGGTCAGCAACAGTCTCAAGTTCACGCCCGAGCATGGAAAAGTGGAAGTCCATATCCGTTGTATTGATGACTCTCCCAGCGATGGGATTCCCGTAACTATCAAAGATCGAACTCGACGTAACTCAAGATTCCGGTCCCCGACGGCCTCGAGTACAACCTCATCCATTGGTCCTAGAACTCACGCAAATGATGCCCAATCCGAGGGCCAGAATATGATGCAACCTAATCTCCGCCAGGTGAATTTTGAATTTGAAGTTCATGATAATGGACCGGGCATTCCTGCACATTTGCATCGACGTATATTTGATCCTTTTGTTCAAGGCGATCTCGGATTGAATCGGAAGTATGGAGGAACTGGCCTGGGCTTGAGCATTTGTGCTCAGTTGTCCCGCATCATGGGTGGTGTTATTCTTCTTGATAGCGAGGAGGGCAAAGGATCTCTCTTCACACTCAAAATTCCCCTTGGATTTGTGAGAGAGCTCGCCCCTAGCACACATACATCAAGCATTCCAGGATCCCGGACCTCCAGCGTCCTGTCTCTGGAAGACTTTTCCAACACCGCGCGGACACCCTCCAATCATGGGTCCGTGCGGAACGAACCTCATGCACCTGGCTTTGAGAAGTCGGAGATCCAACCACGCCTGGTCGGACTAAGTCAACCTTTTTTCGCACCGGCTGTGCTTTCATCTCCTGCACCGCCGCTATCAACAAACCTCCCGTCAAATCAAACTACCGCAAAGAATGGCGACGGATCAAAAAGGATTCGTGTTTTGGTTGCCGAGGACAACACTGTTAATCAAGAAGTCGTTCGACGGTGCGTGCTGAAACCAGTCAGCCCCAACATTGATATCTGGAAGTACTGACTGATAATAGCATGCTTGCCTTGGAGGAAGTTTATGATGTAACAATTGTGAAGGATGGCCAGGAGGCATATGACACCGTCAAGTCGAACATGGAGAAAGGCGCAGTCTTTGACCTTATATTCATGGACATTCAGGTATGAATGACTGCGTTGAATTATTTATGAACCATGCTAATTGACCCAGATGCCTATTCTCGATGGACTCGAAAGCACGCGACTGATACGGCAGATGGGATATTCTGCACCCATTATCGCACTAAGTGCCTTTGCGGAAGAAAGCAACATCAAAGACTGCATGGACTCTGGCATGGACATGTTCATAAGGTTAGTCAATCAAAACGCGATACACGGATCTGCGGCTGACAAAAACCAGCAAACCAATTCGACGACCTGCTTTGAAGCAGGTTCTAAGCAAATTTTCTACAATCATGGAGGAGAACGAAACGGCCTGGTAACGACAATTGTACATCACATCGGTGGGAGGAAGAATATGTAACTAACCGCCAAATATTAACGAGAGATTCACTCTGACAGTGAGCCATTGGGACTTCTAATGTTTTTCCCTAACTCTTTCCACATTAAAACGCAAAGTAAGTCCCCCTTGGCTAACCATGGTAAGGGTCTAGGAGGAAGGACTCCGATATACGGAAAAAAGGAACGGTCGATTACTATAGTCCATACAGTCCACACAACATTATCACAATAAACACTTGATAGTAATTGCCAGTTGGCAATATCTAGTGATACTATCCGCAGTGACATGAAAATAACATGTCAAACATCGGATGGTCCAAGCAGCTCTTAGAAAGATTATGCCGCAAAAGCCGCGAGAAAGACGTTGCATTGAAGGGAGACATCGGGTCGAACAAGCAATAATTGTCTTGATTGTCATCAGTTCGGCATACAATACCCCTGACCCCGAGCGGTGCGGGGAAAGGGGAATCGCTGGGCATTTGTTTTCGGTCAAATTCCACCTCACTTTTACCACCAATCGTTGATGATTTCCCTTCCTCCACCAAGGGTCGTCGGAATTCCCATGCAGATGGTGTCATTTAGTCCGCCTTTTTTGTGACCAAGTGGAAAGGCCAAGGATGGTCTTTGCTTGCTCATGGCTCCGACAAATTGCGGGCATTTAAGAGCCCGGGAATCCCTACGCAGTCTGCATCTCGATCCAAGTTAGACTTGGGCTTTCGATTCTGCCCCGTGGTGAGATCATGCCGAAATTTGGTGCCAAGCTCCTGGCGCTTGCCACGCTTGGGCAATGCGTTGTGGCTGCATTGAACTGCACCTCGTCATCTACGACAGTCAATTGGCTCGGAGAGAAGCCAACGTACAACAAAGGCGTGACATTTGGTCTGCCCTGGCCACAAGGGAAATATTGGCCTGAGCATACCAAGTTCAGCATTGTGGGCGATGCTGGGAATCCAGAAGAGTTGCAGTCATGGGCGACCGGGCGCTGGGCTGATGGCTCGCTCAAATGGACCGGCCACGCCATAGGGCAATCAGACCAGATTTATGATGAGTACACTGTCACTGCATTTTCATCTGGCTGTACCGACAAATCTACATCTGCGTCACTCGGTAATAGCACCAGCTCCCTGGTTGTCACAGACCGGAGGAACGTGATAACTGTCAATACAGGGAAGATTAGTGTTTCCTTTCTCAAGACAGGAAGCATTATTGTCGACGCCATCAAGACAAAAGACGGGAAAACGACTGGCGAAAATGGAAGGCTTGTTCTTCAATCTCAGAATTGGGTGCCGGACCGGTCCGACAGCCGGGGCAATGCGTCAATTGAATATTTCAACTTCGACAGCGACATCCACAATGTCACCGTGAACCAAACCTCTGCCAGGGCACTAGTAACCGTCCATGGCAAGCACAAAGTTACAGGTGGCGCCGACCACGAACCGTGGCTGCAATTCGTTATCCGATTTTATCTCTATGCCAACTCCGACTCAGTTAAGGTGATGCATAGCATCGTTTTCGATGGGGGAGCGGAAAGTGATTTTATCACTGGGATCGGAATTCGATTTGATATTCCGTTGAAAGGCGAAGAGCAATATAACAGACACGTCAGAATCGCTGGCGTAGACGGTGGTATCTTCAACGAGGCTGTCCAGGGTATCACCGGGCTACGCCGAGATCCTGGTCAAGAGGTTAAGACGGCCCAGTACGAAGGCCGCCAACTGCCAGACACCAACACTTGGGATACCCGTGTGACCACTCGTCTAAAGTGGATTCCCACCTGGGGAGATTACAGCCTCACCCAACTGACAGCGGATGGATTCAACTTCAAGAAGCGGACAAAGCCCGGCCAGTCATGGGTCAAAATTCCCAGTGGGACGCGCTCAGAAGGTCTCGCCTATCTCGGCGGTGCCACAAAGGGAGGCCTGGCCGTGGGACTACGCGACTTCTGGAAACGGTATCCGTCAGGTCTAGATATTTCCAACGCTGCATCTGATTCAGGCGAAATTACACTCTGGTTATACAGCCCTGCAGCTGAGCCCTTGGATCTCCGACCCTACCATGACGGCCTGAACGAGGATGACTATGAGGACCAACTGGATGCTCTTGAAATCACTTACGAGGACTGGGAATCCGGCTTCAACACCCCCTATGGAATCGCACGAACTAGCGAGGTATATCTATTTGCATTCGACAAGACTCCGACAAGTGAGGAACTCGCTTCCCTCGCAGCGCACATTCAAAATCCTCCGGTGCTGGTAGCTGGACCGGAATATATGCATGAGACGCAAGCTGTTGGTGGATACTGGGGCCTGCCTAGCACCACAACGGATACTGCAAAGGCCCTAGAAGATCACCTCGGATTTATCCTTGACTTCTACCGAGGGCAGATTGAGCAGCGTCGTTGGTATGGATTTTTAGACTATGGAGATTTTATGCATACCTATGACACTGACCGACACACCTGGCGGTACGATATCGGCGGATACGCCTGGGACAACTCTGAGCTCTCTCCAGACCTTTTCTTTTGGATGTATTTCTTGCGCACAGGCAACGAAGGTGCATACAGGTTCGCCGAGGCCCTGACACGACACACGGGGGAAGTAGATGTGTACCACATCGGCGACTGGAAAGGGCTCGGTACACGTCATGGCGTTCAGCACTGGGGGGATAGCGCTAAGCAGGCCCGCATTTCCCAACCACAGTACCGGAAGTACTTCTACTACATCTCGGGCGGAGATGAACGCATTGGAGAATTACTAGAAGAGTTGTTGGACACAGATAAAACATATGGCATTCTCGATCCACAGAGGAAGGTCCGAACAGATGGCTGGACACCTAGCCCCAACTCTACGGTTGCCTTCAGTCTTGGGACGGATTGGTCGAGTCTCGCTGCAGGGTGGTTGATGGAATGGGAACGGCGCGGCTCCAGATGGGAAGAGGCCAAGACGAAGCTGATCAACACACTTTCGGGAATTGCGAACCTGACCAACGGTTTCGTGACCGGGTCGGGGCTATACGACCCTGTTACCTGGACTTTGGGACCTCCCCCTGCAGACCCAGACAACCTTGGAAACGTGTCTGTGTCACATCTATCTGCTGTCTTTGGGCTACCAGAAGTTGTGTCGGAAGCAATCACTTATCTAGGTGACGATCTTCCGATAGGATTCAAGGATGCCTGGATAGACTACTGCTATTACTATCATGCGCCAGCAGCAGAGCAAGAGGCCCGTTACGGGGTTAAGTTTGGCAGTCTGAGCCTTTACCAGGCACATTCACGGCTAGCAGCGTATGCGGCGTATCAAACACAGAACACAAGCCTGGCGTTGCGCGCATGGAAAGACTTTTATTCCAGTGATGGATTTACGACAAGCGCGCCGTGGAATATTACACATGTAAATGAAAGTTCGGTTCTGACAGCTGTCGACGAGGCAGCATGGCTGGCGACCAATGATATTGCGCAGTATGGCCTGGCTGTTATTCAGAACTTAGCGTATGTCTCAAATGCACTTGAGGACTATGCATCTTGAATTATCAGGAGCCAAAGAAATCTAGGTGGCACCACGAAGACAAGTTTCGCATGCATGACAGTAGCTAGTGTGTTACTTAGGAGTTTTACCTCATGTAGTCAATCCTCCTACTTCTCTACACCTTCGGCTTTGTGCGCTTTGTGTTGACTTTCGTCGCGCCCTAAGATAGCACATAACCTGAAATCCCGCCATAGAACATAGAGGATACTACACCACTTTCATCCGTTAATCTCTTGCTGATAGCATCATTCGTTCAGTCGCATGGTCTGTTCGCTTTGGGTCACCTTGGTTGACATGCGAGCCAGCCCACATGACTGATCTCTACGTGTAGGTAGGTCTGATGGCAACCTGAAAGCTGCAGTAATGCATGCCCTAAACTATGTGCAGCTTCATTAATTTTGTGTAAGCCTCAGCACGGGAATACTATCCCAAACTCATTAATTGCAATGAAGATTGCAAACCTCGGTCCGAGATATTGGTTAGGGAAAACCTCGGACATTCCAGCAAATATGGAGAGATTAGTCTAACTGGTGAAGTATACCCAAGCGAGTACTCGTGGAAGCAATGAATTACGCAACCACGCGAATTCTATTCACTTCTGTGTGATGGTAGACGTCTACGAGTATATTCCACTTTGGGCGGGAGGGGAACTCCCGCATGAGAATGGGACACTGTCGATGTGGACCAATGAACACCACAGCCTTGAGAATAAGGTCCGATAGATTAGACTAATACAAAGGCTTCCGTGTCGAGCTGGGAGGTGGAGTGACAGTCAGATGCCAGAATATCAGATGGCCCCCGAGGTGATTGCCTGGAAGGGCGTGGAGCTGCTTGTTCACCGGAGTTACATGGAACCGATCTCCATTGCGCCTCATCAAACAGGAATCGCCCAATCATCAGATGACAATCAATATGTCAGGGCTGGCTCTGTCTCATGACCGGAGCTCCGCGCTTGGGGGGTCCGCGGTGAAGCTTTCTTTTGCCAAGACAGACGGCTTGTTCCACTTGTACGGTATACAGGTAATGGTCAGGGAAATCAATACCAGAAATCCTTCAATCATGGAGGTGCACCTTCAATGGCCGTTTTTCAGATAACTTATGGTTGCTCGGTGGACTCCAGATGCCACAGGAAAGGTCATGTTGCGAATATCGTCTAACCTTAGCAGTGTGATTTATACTCTGAATGTCTGCGCAGAGCTGGATCCAAACATCTGCACTTTTGATAGGAAACTGCAGTTGGCGTATGCGGATATGAATTCATGAGAGAGCTAAGGGCGATCTCCACTTTAAGAGGTTTTGCTTGATAGAAATTAGCACCATGTTAATCAAACGCGTTCCTTCCACTAGAATACTTATGGTCAGCCAATGGCATACTTTAACAGTCAGGACTCCGTAGAACAGTTCATTTTCAGTCGGCCATCCGGCGTCATTAAGTGTATTATCCGTTCCATTTCCTGCGATCATCCACTGATACTTGTATCTCATTTAATAGTCGGGTCTGATAGATAGAAGAGTCCATTGGCTTAATCCAATTAGGCTGACCTAGTTATGAAGGAATTACATTGAGACTTTCAAGCTAATGAATTTAAAATACGTGAATGCGCTAGACATGCCCAACGCGAGCTGAAGATCCAATCCTGTTTCCACTACAACTTTGCTGCAGGCTCCAATAGATGCTTCATCTCAGAGTTCGGATACTCCACGTTTTGAGAAGAATCAGATCGTTGTCGATCCCAAGCCCATCTCTCCACCAATTCCGGTGACAACTCGCCCTCCAGCATTTGTGTGATATACTTGCCAAGCACAGGGAAGAACTTGTAACCGTGGAATGATCCGCAAGTTGCAATGTAGAGCCCCTTCGAAGCAGAGTGAGGGGAAATGATAAAGTCAGAGGTAGTCGTGAACGCGTCCCTTTTGAGTGTTAAATTGCAATCGTCATTCCACAGAGAGGTACTGACCAGCATATCCTGTGTTTGGTCATTTCCCAGTCCGCACTCTCTGGTCCATACCACAAGTTCCTTGACTCGACAATGTCCTGCTTGAGAGGCCCAGGAACCTTCCACTGATTGTAGTCGTGCGTGGGTGGAGGAGATGATATGGAACGCCCAGGCAACACCTCTCTAGTGTTTGTGAAAATCTTTGATCCCCACCACTTAAGTTCTCCATCCTTAGTAGGGGGTAGACTACCGATAAAGGGCTTTCCTGTTTACTGTGAGCAGAATTCGCACATATCTATTCAGAAATCTTACCCTCTTGGGGTGTGTATCCTTGGAATCCAACAGGCATATCTTTGAACTTTTTGTACTGCTGCTCATTGAGCTGTGCCATTCCTGTAGTAATACCGGCAGCCAAAATTCGCTCCTCAGCTCGGAGACCGGGGTTGCCGCTTGTCGCAGCGCTCCATTCTAGCAATGTGGGAGTGAAAGCGCCAGCAGCAACAACAACATGCGTGGCAGACAAGACATCGCCAGATCTCGTCTTGAGACCAATGCAAGAGCCGCGACCATCGAACACCAAAGTGGAGACATCTGCCGTCACGTACTCGACACCCAATTCAAGGCACCTTTTCGTAACTGCTCGAAGGGCATCTCCAGCGGCGGCCCAGCCACTAGCCCTGTTAATGAGAACCTCCTTAACGCCTGTGTAATCAGCATTGTCAAAAATTCCGCCGTAAAGTCTTCGAGCCTCGGCGACAGGGAGGGCAATAATATCCTCGTTGCGGCCGAGATCTTTATGGTGGGTAATGACATTCTGCGCGTAGTCGCTCCGGCACACCCAGTATACGCCGGTCTGATGGAAATGTGGCTGCCAAAGAGGATCTGACTTGAAAATATCCTGAGCTTCAAGAGCCAATCTGCAGTAGACCATGTCGTCATAGTCGGCGCGAACAACCTTGTTCCAATCCCATGAAGCAGCCACACGAGACTCGGCATCGTATGCATCTCGGTCAACTAGTGTCACAGATGCATTAGGATACTTTTGAATGAGATGATAGGCAGTTGATACACCGAAGACACCAGCACCGATAATGAGGTATGAGGGGTTGCTTGAGGCCATCTTGAAACGACCTAAATGGGTTTGTCGCAGCAATGATTCTCGAGGATGCAATGGGCTTAAATCGACAAGAAAAACAAGATAGGGGATTGGGATTTTTAATAGTTTGGAGCAAATCGGCCTATCTGTGAAGACTGACTGTGATCGGCGACTTCGGTCTATATCGGGCGGGGGTTCCGTTTGAGCCGATCACGTGCGGACATATACTAGCTCAACACAGCTTAAAAGCTGTATACTCTACAAGCAGGGCCAGGTTTTCGATAACGGGCCGGTCATGCTAGTCTGCTAATCACTATAGGTATATTTGAAGCTCACTCAAAAGGGTGGCATAGCCCGTTGGTAACCCTCGGCCTTGTCACGGGTCGGGTCGGGACTAATGGCCCGCCGGTTATATATGTGGGCAGAAATCAGTGGGGAATTTGAAAAACAAATAAATGCGCCATAATCTTGTCATTTAATGTATCAATACGTCTTGAGCCAGAAGAGGCACGTTCGTGTCGCCCAATTAGCGGCAGAATACAGGAAAGTGTGGTGCAGGACCTTTATTACGACCAACCTTATTGATGCAGCTGGTCGTTTGAGCAATGACGGTACAAGTTTTGAACTATTCTGATCTGACTTTGAGAGTACCGACAGTCATTACCTACGCCTGAGCGTGGTGCAAGGATGCCAAGAAATATTCAGCAACTCCTTGCAGCGCACATATCTAATTTGTTACCAAAAGAAATAATAATTGATCGTGCTGAGTTCGCCCATATGATTTGTTAATTAGTCTGACGGATACTTGAGCAAACACCAGAAATAGACCAATCTGCGTCCGATGCCAAGAACACCTCCATGCCATCGGAGCAAACAAAGCAACGCAAACCAAGGCCTGACTCCTGAAATATATGTTGCCTCTGGCATAGCATGAAGGACTTCTCATATCAAAATATGCCAGTACAGCAAAAATGAGCATCAAAGCAACAAACACAAATCCGATCTTGGCCTTTAAATTCCCATACCCTGGGTTGAACGTATACGGGGCGACAAAAGACCACATGGTATTAACAGCTGCGGACACTGAAAGGGCGGCAGAGAGTCTCGGTGCGAAGGACCGAGGGGTAGGTACCTCTCCAGCAATGGTGTAGACGTTGGAACCAACACCGACAATGTAAAACACGTTATACATGGTATAGAAGCCAACGGCGGCTTGGGTGGTAGTAGAAGTAATGATCGAGCCAGCAATTCCCATACACAAGTAAAATAGTCAGAGCAATACAGCCTCCGACTTACATTGGACATCTCCCGAATGTGTCACTGAGAGAGGAATGAAATAGTAGCTCCAGATAGAGAGAATTTGGACACTAATCTGAATCAAGAAGGACAGGCAATCGCTGATACCCATATATTGGTACACGAGAGTCCCGTAGTTTGAAAATATAGAAGAAGTTGGCAGAGAGCTACGGATAATTACGTGCCCAAACCCATGGGCCCCATATCCATCGGTTTGAATCCAGGCTCAAAGCCCATCATGAGCTGCATGGGTTTGTCTAGGACTAGATATATCGATTGCTCATACAGTAGCAGTTGTCTGATGCGTGTGTTTATTAGCGAGATACATAGCACTCTTATTGTCACTTCGTATAAAAAGTATATTTTTGGAAAATGGGGTGAACCTAGAGAGGGAGTTCCGCGGGCTGCTCATCCCACACTCAGTTTGTGCTCAGTAAGCGAATCAGGGCGCTCAGATGAGGATCAGTCAGTGGATCAGATTACTCAGCTAAGCACCAGACTTAGTTATGGTTAGTGAGCGAAAAGCCGCGCCAGGCGTCAGGACCGATGATTAGCTTTTGTGACCGATACTCACTCAGCCTTAAGAGGTGACCCTAAGCAGCGAGTTAGGTCGATGTTGTAAATTCTCGTTATGTATAAGTCCTTTTTTTTGGGGAAATAAACCACAAAACCACAAGCGTTCCAGGGTTTCATCCTGTCCTATTGCACGCTATTACATCATGAAAAATACGAGCTCTGAGGGTACCATAAAATACGCACGACCCCACTGAACTAGTACTAACAACTCATTTCCTTCCTCGTCACGCGCGAGTTCAATATTCACGGCGTACCAACCGACGGAGATTGGTCACAAATTTCGTCTCCGAATAGAGATATTATGATCACGAGGTTATCGCCTTCAATTTATACTTCTACGATCTTTGCAAGACAAACAGATTCAAAGAATACTCTCTCCATTATCAGCTACATAGTTGACGGACTGTGTATTACTCTGGTCACGAGCGCTCTAGCTTTTCGACTTTATGCGAGGTATCGTGTCTGGAAGTCATTTAATTGGGAAGACTGTGAGACCACTATAAATCCCTGTTAAAAATGATTTGCTGATAATCTTCTAAAGTTGTGTGTAGCCTCTCATGGGTATTCATCCTTCACATATAGTGGTGAATTCGGAATTGCTAATAAGCATTCCAGCTATTTACCTGTGCCCTCTTTATCATAGAAATTTTATGTGTGTCATATTCCTTAACTTGTGAGTCCTTCTAGCCAGAGTAACTAACTTTTATATTTTCTCTCACCTATTAGACGTATTTTTCGGAGGTGCTCATCATATATGGAAGCTTGATGCCTCTCAACTTCAGTTGGTCAGAAAGGTAAGCCAACACCTTGGCAATGACTTCAATAACTAAACGAATTTCTGGACCGAATATATTGCCTTTATTTTCTATGCACTCTCGGTTGTCTTCATCAAGGTATTGCTTATTGCTATACTGCTTCGAATCTTTGCCATACGAGAGAAAATGGCACGTTTTATCCTTGGTTTACTTGTATTTATCCTGGCCTATTACGGTGCGGTCCTATTTGTCCGGATATTTCTATGTATTCCAGTGTCAGCTTATTGGAAACCGAACACCGGTAAATGCGTCAATATCCGCGCTCTCTTCATTGTCGACTCCTTCGTCAGCCTGATTACTGACGGGGCAATCATTATCCTGCCCATCATTTTAACATGGCCACTCCATTTATCAATAGCTCAAAAGGTCAAAGTCGTGGCTATCCTTGGGGCCGGCGGGATAGCTACAATATCGAATACCTACCGAATATGTCTGTTATTCACGTCTGGGGCATCCACTGACAAGACGACCTTTGTTACAAGAATTGACTTTGCTGGGTATGTCCGTCCTTCCATTCTCGACAGCTATTCCGACCTGTCTAATATGGATATCGAAACAGTAATGCTGAGATTACGATTGGTTTTATTTGTACCTGTATACCTTCTATTAACGCGATGTTTACTCGAACGCGGCAACGTATCTCACGGTCATCTTGAACATGGGACAAGTGTGACAAGGACTAATAATGACGATTGGCATGCTTTCTCGTCGCATATTAGTCGCTGGTCGCTTGGTAGCAAATAAAAGAAATCGAGAGTCTTTTAGACTCGCCAAAATTTCCATTTTATGAAAGAATCTGATTATTTTGAGGATTAAAGTACGGTCCGCCACCGACTGTATTTACTGCGCCACTTTGTGACAGCCCTCTCAACATATTCAACATATTACGGTTATTCTCTATAGGACCAGAGCAGCCTTCTTGTTATACAGTAAAACAAGTGGACGAAGGCTGCCTTTGTGCAGAAGAATGGGTGGTCGGCGATCTTGCCAGATCGCCTCGTCCACTGGTACCTTTGCCAGGAACATTCTACACGATTCTGTGGAGTCTTACAATATCTTACAAATTGACTATTTAGCGACAGCGTTCGATACGACACGACTAAGCAGGGATGATTCATAGAGTAACCAAACACAGATTAGTGCATTTCAAGGAAGGGTTCAGGAAATAATCCGTGAGTGTAGGAAGGGGAATCTGTTTTCGACTCCGACTGTACCGCAATACCTGATTTTAGATGTGTTAAATTGTATCAGAAGCTTACCCAAGACCTAATATCAGGTCAACTTATATCAGGCGGAGAGATACTATACACTCTGGACTTCCCATCCTTGGTGCACATTCAGGCTGTGAAGCTACTTGCAATGGAAAGAAAATACTGTCCCTCAGCAACCGTACGTATTGAAAATGCCTCTATACCCGTTGCTATTATGTTTTCCACGGCCTCCCGAGGTTAGACGTCGCCTTTTCTAGACACCTTCACTAACAGTCAAGGATTCGCAGCTGACGTTAGCTTCACGGAGGCCTATATTTGACTCAACCCACTGGTCCTAGGACAAGCCAGTTCTTACCTGAGAGAAACACACGACATTCACGTAACATCAGTCTCGAAACAATTCCCCTCGCTGATCTTGCAGCGCCCGTCATGTTCTGGTGATTCGCTATCATATGCTAGCCCTCCACTCAGCATCTCTGCTGTTGACTCTGCGATAAAACTCGAGCACACTAAAGGAGCTACTGGGGTAGGTCTATCAACTGGTGCCACAAGTGAACAGTCCATCAACACTGGATTTGGTACAGTGACGGCCGCTTCTGCCTATGTCGGACAATATAAAGGAGCCTTTCCGAACCCTAATCACGCGTATCTTTAAGCCATATATGGTTAACTTCGTATTTATGTAGGGCCATATTAGAAGGATCTCCATGGAAGCTATTCGGACTCCCTCTCCATTTTACTAACCGTATAGGTAAGGCGTAGTAATTGTATTTCCAATGCATTAATCGGTAAAATGCATGCATTTCTTGGCAATACTAGATGCCCCGAGTAGCGGCGGTTAAGGATCTAAGGTACTTCCATTCACTACGTAGCCCATTAGTAAAATTAAGTCACCCCCGACCCTTGCCAACAACCAACTGGGCAAGGCCGTAGGCGAAGCTATTCGCAGTCCCTAAGATGCCGCCGACGACGTCGAGGGCGTAGCTTGAGCTCCTTAGGCTATAGACGAGTCTATTCCCACCCGTTATTTGCCTCACCTCGGCCTCGACCTCGCTGGCCCCCGTTATATCTGCCGACCTTCCCGTGCTTCCTAGGCGTCCACGATCTCAAACAGCGACGGATCATCCCGCTGCGTAGATGATACTGGAGGTTCGGGAGACTTAATTTTACTAGTGGGCTACATAGTGAATGAAAGTACCTTAGATCCTCAACCGCCGATACTCTAGGCATCTGGTATTGCCAAGAATTAATGCAGTTTTACTAACAATGCATTGGAAATACAATTACTGCGGCCGGCCTAGGTTGGTTTAGCGTACATTTGTAGGGTCCAGTTATTGAATATGGGGGTCCTTCTAATATCGCCCTATTTCTATAAGTTCACTATACTATAGCGATATTTAATATACCAACCTAAAACAGTTATAAAAAACGGTAATTTATGTTAATTAGTTAGCAGCGTTATAACCTCTAAGACTAGGATTTTATGCAAGAATAGACTTTCATGGGGGCCTATTAGGCCCCTATCGTGGGCTAGGGGTTAGGCTTAGGCTTAAAAGTTCGACCTTCAGCCCACGATGGGTCAGGCTTTGGGCCCGATGTCCGGGCCCAACGGTGGGCTTTGCGGAAGACTAGGATATAGGCATTCTAGTGTAGAGTAGGTTCGTGTGACTCGCAACAGTCATCTGAAGCAATTTCTTTCACGACACGAGGAACAGAGCCTATCGCGTAATCATCTTGAATTGAACCCACCATTTCGTATGCTCGAGCAATATCACATGGCTCTGCACCTCGTCATTCTGATCTTAAGCCTACTGTATATTGCGTGATCATAGTTGAGCAATATCGGAAGATCATCTTTAATGAGTTAGAGACATGTACGCCAACGTCACCGAGTGACCATAAGGGATCAAAAAGGACTTGCGGAATTGAGACAATGCAATTGATGCAAGAAACCGGGCTGCCTCTGAGAGACGTACCACTGCTTCCCTCACCGCCCGACCATTCACCACAACAGTGATATTTCACTACACTCATCAACATATATCAACACAGCAACCCACACAAACTCTCACCAACCCATACCAACTCTCACCATCTCTCACCATCTCTCACTAAGACTCTATCAAAAGAAGTAACCTAACACGACAAGCATCCTAGCACAACATCTCTGCTTACTCTAAACCTAAATCAAAAATGCCAATTTCCATTACAGCGAAGGGATCATCGGACCGCGAAAAAGGCAGAAGGAGTGGGAATATAGGTCGCTAACGATAACAGTCCAGTTTGAATCTTACGATTTGGTGATTGAATTTGCGATGATCTATACTCATTCTATCTATCCAATGATGATTCTTTAGTATACGAAACAGATAATAAAGATGTTGCGTAGGTCTTTGCTTTATCGAATACTCTTGGAATACTCGAATACTGGCCCCTAACACCACGAAGAGGTGCCTACACGTCGCTAGGGGCCTTGTTGTCGCAGCATCCCCTACGAGGACTGTTATTGACGCAGACCTATCCTGCGAAGCACCGTTTTACACTCGCGGGGCTCGTGGCAGCGACAGCCGTGATCACGCAAGCTCTCAAGCCCGCAGGCAAAAGAGGGACAATCAAAGTGTGAGGACCGAAGTCCTGATTTTTTTGGGCTGGGAATCCGGCTCCTTTTATATTTTTTCGGCTATGTCTCTACCAAGAAACCAGTTACTCTAATGGTAGCAAGAATCATATCATTCTCTCGTTGATAGCCATTGAAGCGATCTAAACGACGTTGAAATGGTGTTTAGAAACTTTGTGACCTTCTCGAGTGTACTCACGCAATCATTCTTCTCGAAATCGTGAGTTAAGTGTGGTGAACCACTTTTATCAAGTGGTGAGAGGAAAGTAATACCGCACATATATGAATCATAAATATCATTAAATTTGCAATTAAATCGCTCAATATGCTAGCACTCTATATCTGCCCTTTTTACGCACGGTCGCCGTCTCTTTCGTGAGCGTTAAAGTGCTTCAATAGACGCAGAAATGTTGTTTAGAGACTTTGTGGCCGACAGAAACGCTCAATTGTACCTATAGTTAGCCGGATGAACCTTTGGTCTCGCTAGAATCAGTTCTTTCTATCTCTTACCCCGCGCTGCTAAATATTATTTCTTTCCTATGTACTCGCGGCTAACTAACGTTGTCTTTACTAGAAGGTTTGCAACCTAGCGGCATAGACACTATGGACGTACTCCTAAACTAGGGTGGTGACTTTCTTTCTTTGGGGAGAATAATCAAAAGTCTAGACCCTATTAGAAAGCCTACAATAGGAAACTAAGCCTAGTTTCTAGGACAACCATGTGAACCGTTTGTAACCAAGGCTCAAGAGCTAGGTTCTTGTGATCGCCACCCACCTCGTAAGATTGCAACGCTACTATCAAACTGATAAGACCCTAGAGACAAATAGCACCAGACGGACCAATCAAACAACACGCGTGAACTTAGACAGACGCAGGTACGGTTCTACGATGTAGGTCCCAGCGACGACCCACAGGACAGTAGATCGAGGAGGTTCTATTTGTGGCCCGGAAAAGAAATTGGAAGGATTTGTAAAGTCTAGACGCGATCCACAAGCCCAAACTTGACGGCCGTCAGTGTCCGATGAACAGGGCTTTGTTGCTTAGGAGGTACGGTTGAGGTATGGTCGAGGCAGGTGAGGTATTTGGAGTATCACGCAGAGTTTGGCGACTGAATAGTAGGCTAAACCCTGATGGGTGGTTGTGTTCTCCTGGTTGCAGTCACGAGAGAGCAAATCAGGTCCATCCAAGGGCCTCGGCCGGTAGATACCCCGACAGTCTTGGCTGTCGGCATTATTTCGCTTCTTGTTCGCACAGACAAAGGTCGACTGTATTGGCGGGGAGATTATGATGGACTTGCGAAGCTTGGGCTGCTTCAGTGTGACCCGTAACTATGACTGCGTAACCTTGTGGCACGTGACCCTCCAGACCTCTCTTCAAACCAACTGCGATTGTCTTAGCTTCAGCCTTATATGCCAAGATATAAGTTGCAAACTTACATATCAGAATGTAAACCCACTCCACAGAAACAGGAATCCAAGTCGCCAACGCCAGTAGCTGGCCAAAGCTCCATTCCAATGCCGGGTCATTGTGGCCGACATTCTTAATGATTTCACCTCTCATAAACAGTAACAGCCCAACAGATGCCCACATAAGGATGAAGCACGCAACGCAAGCAAACAGTTTCAGAGGCGCCTCGTACGGTCGTGGGAAATACAAGTCCCGGTGACAGTCCTTTGGCCTTGTTTGATGGTCTGCTGGCTTGCCTCGATGGATGCGAAACAAAATGGCGGCGGCAGCTGACAACACTACCAACACAATGGGAACAGCGATAAGCACGTAAAATACAGGGGACCCATATTTGTGGAACATCCTGTCCACAGTTTGTGGGTTGCAAGCCCTGCCCAAAGAGCTTATTGTTGCTGCAATACTAGTGTGTTTTATGCCCAGTCGGATTTGAGCGAGGGCTAGCACGTACAAAATACAGTGTGCAACTCCCATCAGCCACCGACGGCGACCACGATTCTTGACCAGAAGACCCAATATGAAGACAGGGAAAACCGAGAAAGTCGACACCACTGTGGCGAGCTCGGTGTCGTATGCACTAACAGCTGAGCCAGCCCTCCAGGCCTGTACCGCTCTCTCAGCGTAGATACTAGCACGTGCTGTCATGCGTAAGGAGACTATCAGCATAGTCAGGCTAAGAATTGCTGTGGCGCTCCAGAAGTTTGTGGTGCTGCCGCGGAATGCATCGAGAACTCGCGCTACCTGGGAGAGAAAGGGTGCTTTCTGGTTCGCAATGAACTTTCTCGACGAGCGGTAATATTTGAGCTGGTACAATCCCGTAGCAGCTAGGAAGAGTGATACCAGCGCGGCTTCAACCAAGTAGGCAATCATGACCTTCGCGAGAATCAGGTTAGCGAGAACGAGCAACTGTCCCGTTTAAGAGTGTAAATCTCACCCCATTTCCTACAAGGTCCGCATTGCCTTGAAATCCAACGCCCGCGCAGAATTCATTATGGCAAGTTCCATGTGCAGCATTGTAAACACTGCGGAACATTTCATCGGCCCCGATGCCATTTGTGTAGTTGGCCACGATAGCTTGCCATAGTTCTACAATCTGCAGCACCGTCGGCTCGGAGAATTCCGCCGGCCACGCTGACCGGAAGTAATCTACGGTGGCCCCAAGTGGTGCGTTGAGGAGCCCGTCTCTGGAAATACCGGAGAAAAATTGGCTGAATAGATTGCAATCACGCGTGATGTTGAAGTTGCTCCATGCTGGGGCCGTCCACGAGAGATTTGTGGATGCCATCATGAGCTGTTGTGATGGGACAAAAACGAGAGCGGAATATGTGTTAGTGGGCTTGCTGATTTATAATCCCAGGGCTTGCGAACCCGAGATTGTTTTTGGTCATGGTGAATTTCTCGTATCATCGTTGGTGGCTTTGGAAGTTATTGACTAGCGCGAAAAAGGGATTGGCTGACAGAAGCGCGAAAATAACCGGGGGTTTGAACTCAAAGCAAGTCTGGTTCTATCTGCCACTAAAGAGCAAGAGAAGTAACTAGCATATTAGCAAAAGCATTCTGTAGAATCCGGCCCTGCGTATTGATTTGGAAAACAATAGACTTGAGTAGCAATGCGAAGATGATTGACGAAGAAAGGCTTCAAATGGACTGCGACTATGGATTACTAGGGCGTAGAACCCCGAGCTGAGCTAAGATTTTAGCGTGAGTCCGTGCACCGCACTACTGGAATGCAAGGTGAGGTGCGCACCGAAACGGCAATAAGACGGCACGTTAGCGCTATGCCCAGCCTTGGCTGTAGCAGATGCGCACGATGTAAGTATTATGGCTGTTTTGAACTTTCTCACTCGTGTCTATAATCTTACGTTTTCATGCCTAAGAAACGCATATCCTGGTGGACTGCCTAAGTCTTAAGGAGTTACGTAGAAATTAAGCTAGTAGTGGAACCCCAGTTTGACTTTTAACGTTAAGCCCTGTGGTGACATGTGCAATTAAGGACAGAGATTAGGTAGTTATTCATGGTAGCACTAGTCTTAGTTAATTCGTGGCGTAGTGGCCCGGCGATCACAGCCCACTTTGGCAAAAAGAAGAGGGACTAATTCAGAAGAATTTGATGGCCTGCAAGATTGAGGAAAAGTTATCTCCTTAATTTTGACTTGTAAGTCAAGCACAATTTGATGGTGCAATGTTTTCTCACAAAGTTTAACGCAGCACGTTTTAGGCTAGGAAGCTGACCCTTCGCGTGTACTATAGCCTAGTCAAATCTCTAATTGAGCCTCTAGGTTATCTGTGCAAAGAATTGCGCCACCGCGCAAGTCAGCAGCCACGTGGTGCATGCTTTAAACCACGTGAGGTCTTGCCCACTTATTTGTAGGTTGAAAACGAATTTAACATTTCATCCACATAAAATCGGTCCTAATCTTTGTTTTGAAATACGCTGGGATTTGGATAAGCATTCGCGGAATTTATCTGATAGAAAATTCAATACATTAGTTCGCATCGCTGATACAGTAGGATTCGAAAACAGATTACCCCACATACACTCACGGATTGTGTCCCGAACTATACCTTAAAACATCCTAATTAGGATTTGGTTATATACTCTCTTAACAACCCCTGCTTGGTTGTATATATCGACTGCGGGTCTTAAATGAGTTATTATAGAATACTTTACGGCTAAAATCTTTAGTCTTGAATCTATCGTAATTGCACCGCCTTGGCATCCCGCATCTGTTAGAGCCAGTATGCTTTAGGTGCGTTTGCCGAAATTAATTGCATTAATTAATACCAGCCAAGAGGCCAACTATCCTTATTTCCACGCGAGTAATCAATTCGCCGTGTAGCGACCGTGAGCCGGCTGGGATGGTGTTACCGAAAACCTCAGCTGACAATATGATAGGCCTTTCCGTCAAAATGAGGCTTATTCAGCATTATAAGCGTGTGTTTCATGGTCGGAGCCATTAGAACTGACCTGCTGCTTCGACAATGGCGTTATTTTTTCACATCCGGCTAGCCGCGATCAATTCAAATTCGTAAATTCTCTATAACAAGTCAAATAGAAATTTGCGTGAATTGAACGCGGCGTGGTGGCACAGTGAAACTTTGAATATAGTATACTACTCGTTACGAGCCTCTGTCGGGCGGGGCTGCCGCTTGCCTGCGAACTATCTCGAATTATACATAATGTCCGAGTCCACCAATCTAGCATGGCCGAATCCTTCAATTGGTTACTTTCAGTACTAGTGGGCAGGCATTCTGCTGATGTTCTCCTCTCCTCCAAGACCTCTTAAAGCGAATCCCGAATATTTGCCGAGCTCGCCATTCGTCGCTGCGGCCGCCGCTTGAGGTCTCTAAATTGTTTTTTTTTACCCCCGCATTTCGTTCTATTTATTCGTGAAGTCTCCCGCCAAAAAGATTCTTGTTTAACTACTTTGCATATATCATTTCAAAGCTGCCTCATCGTCGCTAGGGACGAACACCATCCCATGCGAATCCTTCGCATCATTTGGAGTATTTTGTTGTCCTCTTTCCAGGAACATGCTTTCCCTGTCCTGCATTATTGTTGGCCTAGGTGGTATTTTGCCATTTACCATTGCAAACTCTATCCCGGACTTCCTCTACCGAGATGTTGTGGTAATCGGCGGAGGTGCTTCCGGTGCCTATGCTGCCGTCCGTCTGCGTGACGACTTTGATAAGAGCATCGCTTTGATTGAAAAGCAGAACATCCTTGTAAGATCAAAACATTCACCCTCACAGTCTCCATATCACCTTATAGGCCTTTAGCTCGGATGATTCTGGTCTTAATTGCTAATATGTGCTCGATGTGCAGGGTGGTATGGTCGACACGTTTGTTGAAGAAAAGACTGGCAACACTTATGATTTTGGTGTTCAGAGCTTCCTGAATGTTAGCAATTCTATGCAGTTTTTCGACCGATTCAACATCTCAGTTGGTAGCAGCTCAACCGGCCCCTCTCTTATCACCGAGTACATTGACTTCAACACCGGGGAGAAGGTTGAGTTTGAGCCACCCTCGTACACCGAACAGATCGCTGCCGTCTCCAAATTTCTCAAAGTTATTGAACCATGGGAGTCAATGCTGCGACCTGGCTACTGGAACTTCCCTGGGCCCGATAAGATCCCCGAGGATCTCCTGATCCCCTTTGGGGAATTCTTGACCAAGTATGATCTCGAGGAGGGCGCGCCCATTATCTACGCAACTACCGGCCTTGGAGTAGGTAACATGAGTGAAGTTGCCACCATGTTCGCACTGCAAAGCTTTGGCTGGGATATGGCGCGCGGCCTGACGGGAAAAATGGGCCTCTTTGTGCCCACAACTGGTGGCATCCAGTCCCTCTACAACGCGATTGCTACGGACCTGGGTGATGACGTCCTTTACTCAACTACTGTCATTGATACGCATCGAACTGACTTCGGCGTATTCCTGACTGTGCGCAATTACAAAACAGGTAAGGTCAGCGTCATCGTCGCCCGCCGGCTCCTCGTTGCCATCGAACCTACCAAAGACAACATGGAAACATTGGATCTCAGCCCCTCTGAGTGGAAGACGCTTTCAAAGTTCACATATTCGAATGAATTCACCGGACTGGTTGACAATGCCGTCTTTAACAAAAGCTATTCGTACTTCAATTTGCCCTCCTCCGCTGCTCCAGATCACTATCTGGTCTTTCAAGAGGAACCAACAACCGCAAGCTTTGCCTACTCTGGTCTAGGGCATTTGTTCCGAGTAATGATCATTGGTAATAAGACCTCCACCGCTGCCGAAGCTAAGGCCTTGGCGCAGAGTAGCTTCAACACCCTGTTGAACTCTGGTCATTTGTCTGGCCCCATCCAGGACCAAAAGCTCAACTGGGCCGCTTTCTCTACGCATGGCCCGATGCACGCTCGTGTATCTGTCGAAGAAGTCAAAGATGGCTTCTATCAGGACCTATACAAGCTGCAGGGCGCTCGTTCCACGTGGTGGACAGGGGGTGCCTTCGCGGTGAATTTCCAGACCAAGCTTTGGGAATTTGATGAGGTTCTCATTCCTAAACTCCTCGAGGGACTTTGAAATCACATTCCCCTTTCTATCAGGATATATATAAGACCACGACACATTGTAGGAATCCTTGGGGTAGGGTGTTTGTCTTCTTTCTCAATTTTGCTTTTAATTGAGTGAAAATTTTCCAAGATCTTCGTATATAACGTGGACTCGACAGAAAGAAACGATCGATGGTCTTTCGTGATAGTAATATAATTTGTATAAAATACACCACTCGCAAGGTAGATCAGGAATTTTTCATCGTACTAGAGACAATAGAGGGGTTTCCACTATAATTGTCTACGTGCAGTTACTCAAGGAGTCGAATATTGAACAGAAAATTTGTTGACATTCCCACCGAATGCTACTGAATACGTCGTGTTCATATTAGGATAAATGTGATATATTTCGGACAACCTTTCTGGATGAAAACTTTAAACAGCGAGGTATGGTCCAAGATTCCTAGGATCCAGCTCTCCTAGGCCTTATGCTGCGTCTACTGTACTCATGGCTGAAGCGCGGAGGCGGAGGATAATTCTCACTATATTGGAAAGGGCCTGTCATTTTCACGGCAGTGTAGAAGGAAGAGAATAAGTATCTGGTTATCACCGGGCCGTAGCCCACTTCTATCACATGTTCGTCGATGCATATCAAGTACCATCCGGGACAAATCTGTGAAGCTGCGATCAGTTTTCGATCTTTGTTCCGATTGTTGTAAGGGTAACTAAGACTCAGTTGAACCACAATTCCCTATAAATGATCGGCTTGAAAAAGCTAATTAGCTCATGCACAACGCCGCAGCAACGGCAAACATTCAAATAACCCGAGTTCAAGAAAGCCCAATGCGGTATCCAATCGTTTTGACCGCTTTCTTGGAAAGTTTCGAACCACTGAGGTGGAGTTATCTTCATTCCAATGGTGAACCAGACCTCTGCCTCTCAAGGGTTACCTCTAGCAGAAAATACCGGCACAAACGCCACATTGGACCCATATGCATCGACGACAGCGATTCAACGGGCTGATAATGACCCTGAATATCCTTATGCTCTGAGCTAGAGAAAAAAATGGCTGGCTGCTATCAGTCTCCTTAGGTTCACTTTGCGTGTAAGTGTATGTGCCATAGCGAAACTCGAAAACTGATGCGAATGCGGATGGAATTGTACTTACACTTCATCTATATATTCGACAACTTACAACCCATATGTTTGAATCTTTACATTTAATCCGCAGTTCGTCTTGGAATTATATACTTCTTTGTGGTGTATTCCAAACAGATTTGACTCGGTTTATGGATTTTAGCGGCGGCAGCGTGGCTTTAATTACTGGCCAGTGGTCGAAATGATCGCTATATTTTCTGATTCATACAGACGATCCAACGGTCACCGCCTGGAGAGAAATCAATTGGCTTCAAACAATCCAGACTCCGAGTTCAGGCCAGAATGGAGGCTCCCTTAAGGTACTTGTCTCTCACCTTGTTGATTCTCCAAATTACTTACCATTATAGCTGATTCTACAGCCTATACTTCAATGAAGCTGCAAGCAACTGACTGACCATGCTGAAATGGCGGACTTCTTTAGTGAACATTTGAATGGTATTACGCCTTCGACCCTTCGTTCCTACGCTCGTTGGGACGTTGGTCATCTCGGCTGGCAAGAGACTGAGAAATATCTGCTAAAATAGCCTTAAAGTCTTTTTATACAGCTCGGCGGTCCGAACCCTGAGCAGGAGACGAATAGGCCGAGTGGGACTAGTTCCGTGAACTTAACCAACTTTGGCTAGGTTGATGACTCCCGTCCCCGTATCTTACGATGTCGAATCCTTATGGTACATTCTAGCTGCTTGCCCAAAGGGAAATGACATTCTCATCTTCCGAACTCATCCTCTATTAAACCCTTTAACTTTAGTCGGCCAGCCAATTTTTACGGCGTGCATGAACTTTCCGGCCCCACCGACTCACATTTTGCCAAGTTGCAGGATGTCTATCCTAATGGAACGATGTGTCCAATCTCTTGGAGTGCCAGCGTTCTTTAGAAGTGCGTCGGAGCCAGACTCGGATTTTGGTAAAAGAAAAGGCAAATCGATACAAGGAAGGTCACTGCATTTAGCTTCAGGTTTCTTCAAGCAACTTCCCTGTTTCTCTTGTTCACGCCGCCACAGTTTCACAAAATCCGTGTATATTCGACTACTATAAATGAGCTCAGTAACCACTAAACTCTTTTCATCTCTTTATTTATTATCAGTGTTAGCCACAGATATATGCCAGCCATGAAATGCCTCGCCGAGTACTAGGTAATGATTGACAATGAACCATTGACAGCACGTTAGAGTGGCCTGAGGATCCGGCACCACTGGCAGTGATTTGCGTAGAGTCATGGCTTAAACACCATGCCTAGTCCCTTCGCTTTAATCATGTATGATGCCTCGAATGAAATATTGTAAATTAAAGCCGCTGGCCAACAACAGGGTGCAGACTATCCGACAGACTACACAAGAAGGTATTTCTACATGTGCAACCAGCATGACTGGCTTTTTCCACCACTGGAAGGACGCAATGCCGAAGATGGATTTGTTTGAGTTCTTGAGACAGAAAATTATGTGGAGACATCTGAAGTAGAATTCAGTACCTCGATCTTGCTGGAAGACGGTGATTTGTACCTGGAGCAATTGAAGAACAGCTATCTGCACCCGGCTGCTAGGAATAATGGAGGGACAAGTTGGGTGGAACTATACAGCAGGAGCTGCTGTAAGATGATTTAATAGAATATGTGCAAACAGCGAGAGGTTTTAATTAAATTTAAGCATGTAATATTGGAAGAAGCAATTGATGTTATCCAATTAACAAGTATTTACAGCAATATCAATTTTCCAGCGGTCGAACCAGACCTCGTACGAGCTATAATGACCACAATAGTCTGCGTTAAAGCAGGACTCGACCATCTCTCCCAGCTCTGATCACGCTCAGATGCAGGATAAGATGCGACAAGGGACCATCTACCACGATCGAAGACAGCGTCGAAGGGCTGGCCATTGACATAGCATGATAGTAAATCCAGTTCAATATCGTTAGGTACCACCAACCCCTCAATGTGGACAACAACCTTGGAGTCCTCAGTTTTCTTCGACTGAGCCTGCACCACCAACTCAGTGGCCGGCTGAGAAGTCCATGAGCAAGTATTCTGACCAACCTTGACAAAATCGGAGTCAAGGGCAGGTACAGACGAAGGCTTCACACGACCCTTCATCGCCTCCTCAAACGCAAACCCATACTTAAGCAAGCTGTTATCATCATACGCCTTCCCAGCAAAAGTGAGATTCACAGGCATCCCCGTATCCTCCATAAGGCCCATAGGAACCGAAATGGTGGGCACACCTAGGTGCCGGATAGGCCTATTCCCATTGGAATATTTAACCCCATTACTCCAAGCAAATAATGAAGAAACCTCGTCACGATCCGAATTCGCGGCCCCCACATCACCATTAGCCGGGAAAACCACAGCATCAAGCCCAAGCCCATCCATCCACCTCTCAAACGTCTCTTTGCGCGCATTTTCCAGCGCCTGGATTCCATCCTTAAGTCCCGGGATATCGAAAATAGAATCCGGTCTCCTGAGCGGGTACTTCACCATATCGTCCCATCGCAGCGCATTCGCTGCATCGGGAGACCCGTTCAATGAGCACGGCGCGAGCGGGAAAATGGTAGCTGGATCGACCTGCGCCAGAGAGCTGAGACCTTCCTGCCCGTTTGTAATGAGGAAATCATCCCAAATGTGCGCTACTAGCTCGTTTCGCTCCATTGCTGACCAGCCTTTTGGTAGTCCTGCAACTGTAACGAGCTGGCCTTTGTCGGCGTTAGATTCGTAAGTTGTTACGAGTGGGAAGTCTGTTTCGATTACCTCCACGCCGCACGACTCAAGTACTTCTCTGGCACGTTGCCAGAGTTTGACAATTGAGGGACGAGTATTGACTTTGCTGGCGGGGTTGAGGGAAGACTGATCGCCTCCGATGTACATCGATGGCACGCCAATACGCTTCCCGCGCAAGGAAAAACTGTCCCGGAGTACTGAGAATGATTGCGGCCGAATTGCATCGATTGAAGGGAGAAGAACGAGCTTTTGCTCCTGATAGAAATCACCTTTTGGGGTAGGATCAGAAACGGCTAGGACATCGAGGACGTGAAACATGTCGGCCATACTCCTGGTGTGAGGTACCAGGACATCACAGGTGGCGTAGAGAGGCCAGACACCGCGAAGAGGAAGTAGGCCCTTCGAAGGTGTATAAGCGACGACGGAGTTGTTAGATGCAGGCGAACGACCGGAAGAAACGGTCTCACTACCGAGCGAAAAGGCACAAAAGTTGGCTGCAGTAGCGACTGCAGATCCATTCGATGAGCCTGATGCATACGCCGCAGCCAGATATGCGCTGTTATATGGGCTTTCGGCACGGCCATAGCAGCCACGCTGCATACCACCGTATGCCATTGCAGGCATATTAGTGCGGCCTAGGAGGATCGCACCGGCATCGCGGAGCACATTGATACACGCTGCGTCTTCGTTGGCAATCAGGGTTTCAAAAGCTGGCGATCCGTTCGCGACGCTCATACCCTTGACTTTGATACTGTCTTTGGCGAGGTACGGGATACCCTCTAGTGGCCGCGGTGGTAGACCCGCTGCGCGTCGGGCATCGGAGGCCGCTGCATCGTCGATGGCGGACGGGTTTATAATTGGGATTGCACTGAGTTTGATGCCATTTGCATCGTATACGCTGATTCTTCGGAGATATCTTGATACAAGATCGACGCTAGAGAGCGCGCCTGAAGAGAGCGCGGATTGGAGCTCCGAGATGCTTGCGTCGAGCACTGAAAAGCCCTGGACGTTCCGAGCCATATCGTTGCGCCTTTTCTCTTAGATTTGGAAATGCCAATTAACCCCGCAGAGAGCAAGCCTATTCATCTGGACCCCAAATATATAAAAGGTCGAAAGGTGGGAGATGGCGGGCAGTAGTCCGCATTTCTTGGCATCTCCGCATAACGGACTTTTGTCCGCAGTCCCTATCATCTGCCGAAAAATAACTCCAGGAGATAATCAAGCTTATCTACTTGGCGGCGATAACATACAGGCCATGGCTGCCCACAGGTGAGTCCTTATAAGTAATCTATAAGCGACATGTGGTCTCTTTGTAAACCGCTGTCGTGCGACTTCAGAATTGTTCTACTTCACGATAAACAAAGACGTCAAGGTGGACCTCAATCCACTGTGGAGAAGGATGTTGCACTCGGGCGAAACCCTCGATAGTGGTGCCGACTTGTACGTCGAAGCGGGGCAGCTATTCACTTAAGAGTGAGGCGAAGGTGCTTCGGATTATCGACTGGAGAATTATGCCCATTGTTAGCTCACTTCTGTCACTTCCATGTTACATTAAGTTATGGGTAGAACGCATCTTATCTGGAGAGTCCTAGTCATTGCTCATATTGGAGCAACTAATTAAGGAGGACTCCTGGTGTCTATGATCCTATTAGGCATGGCAGAAGCCGGGGTCAGCTCATGCAGTAAGTAGCTGATGGTAGCAAATACGAAGAAAATACTTTGTACTTCTTGCCTGCCAAATCCAGCAATTGGTGCCTTGGTTTTTCCATTTAGAACTGTTCAATCTATGTGCCGTAGATATATCTTTCGACAAATCCCGATCGTATAATGGCCTTAAGGAAGGCTCGCTGTCTAATAAGAACTGCGCTGTCTTGAACTGCGCATTCGCATAGGCAATGTTCAGGACTCGAAATGGCCGGCCCTCAAGGTGTTCACTTTGCGACGAAACAGGCCAATCAATCAATCAATCAATCCAAATTCTATTAACCTGTTAGAGCCTAACTAGTATCGTAATGGCTATGCAGGGGCTTCGGTCCGTATGAAGCAAGAACTCGTAATCCATACGCCTGGTGCTTCCGAAGGACAAAAATACAGCAGATTCTCAAAGAGTGGAAAAACCAGCTCTCGAATCAGACCAATAGACCTGCCATTTTCTGCGGCGACGTAGAATGGATTCCAATAATACACCTCAACGGGACCAAAGACACGGGGGCCATGGTTTTCAATATAGCTATGCAGGTTTATCACATTGTTGCGCTCGACCATTCCTCGGAATAGACCACCATCTCGCCCTGTCCGTCGAAAAGCACGGAGTTGATTCTAAGAATGATAAGTGCAGGATCCGGCTCACAGAATATGCTGTATGCCATTGTGCGTAAAGTGTGGTTCCTAGACGTGCCAAAAAAAGAGAAGGAATGAACAAAAAATCAGAAACAAAGAAAAATGAATCCTGAAAAAAGAGGTGGGGTGGTGAGGTGGAACGGATGATTGATCAATAACCCCCGTGGTGCTCTAGTGAAAGGGAGGGCCCCAATAGTGCAATAGCACATAGCATGCCCCGCGATACCCGGATGTCCATTTCAAACTGCATCCACCTTGAGCAGCTCTGCCCTGTTGTTTCTTCCGCCATGGGGGTACTCATGCTATCTTGGCAAGCTATGACGCTCCTCTGTATTCTCTTGGGACTCTATATCTATAGGACGGTCATGACGTACGCTTAAGTTGAGGGAGTTCCGGGGACCTTCGTGGACCGGCATCTCGAACTGGCCTCATAGCGTGGCGATACTTCGGGGGAATTGCCACGAGTGGCATGCAGAAGTCAACAAGAAATATGGTGCGAGGCATCTTCTAGGCACCTATTGCGCTTGCATCTACCAGGGTGCCGTACCTCCTACAGCTAACAGTTCCGACTCGAGCCAGGTCCGGTTGCCCGAGTCGCTCCTCGAGTCCTGCTCACGTCCTCTCCCGAAGTTTGGATGCATGTAAACAACAAGCCTGGCTACAAGCGCTCCGATTGGTACTATAAAGCCGCAAGAATCGAATACCGGAGGGACAACGTCTTCAGTCAGACGGATAACGCGAAGCACGAGCGACGGAGGAAGCAGATTGCTCCTGGGGTATGATGGCTGCGTCGTCTTCCTCTTTGACTCTGTTCCCACCTATCATAGGTCGCTGACCGGTAGTTGTCATAAAGTATTCGGGAAGGGAGAATATCAACCTCGAGGGGTCGGTGGATGAACAAGTCCAAGATTTCCTGAACCTCATCCGGTCCAAATATATCTCGTCCGACCGCAGTGTTGTGCCTATAGACCTAGCGAAGAAGGTTCAGTATTTTACACTAGATATCATTAGCATCGTAGGCCTCGGCAAGTCGTTTGGTATACTACAGAGTGACTAGGACGTGGACGACTACCTCCAATCAAGCGAGGAGGAACTTGCTATCGGCAATGCTGCCCTCGCCATAGGCTTTAGCTAGATTCTCAAGCTCCCTTCATCGGCAGATTTATTGCACCTTCACCTAAGGACAACAACGGCTTCGGTAAGATGATGGCTGCTTGCTTCCGCCTCGTCGACGAGCGCGCTACCAGCTCTACCAACGAACAGTCCGATATACTAGCCTCCTTCATGCGCCATAGCTTAGCAGGCGATGAGCTACGCACTAAGGCCCTAGAGCAGATTATTGCGGGCTCCGACACCACTACTAGCGCCATTCGTGGCACCCTTCTACACCTCATGACGAATCCTCGCGTCTACCTCAGGCTACAGCGCGAGGTCGACGATGCCGTGCGCATAGCATAGGCGAAGGCCTTATTAGTGCCGCCCAGGCTAGAAAGCTCCCATACCTCCAGGCTGTGATCTGCGAGGCTCTACGAGTCTGGCCCCCTGTTGCGAACATCTTGCCGCGCGATATACCGACAGGTGGCGACACTATTGTCGTCGATGGCCAGAGCGTTTTCCTACCGGGCAGAATCTGCATCAGGTACTCAGCGTACGCTATGCACCAGAGCGAGAAGGTCTATGGCAAGGACGCAAAGGCTTTCCGGCCTGAGCGGTAGCTCGAGTCGGATCCTACCAAGTTGTCTGTCATGGTTCGGACCAACCACCTCATATTCGGCCACGGCAAATTCCAGTGTTTAGGAAAGGCTGTGGCTGGAATCGAGATCGGCAAGGTGATATTCGAGGTGAGTAGAACGAGCTCCGCATATCAGCTTTCGTCTTCTTCCTTCACAAGGATACGCTAACCGGACCGCCGACCGGACACAGCTCTTACGCAACTTTGACCTAGCACTTATCAACCCGACGCGTCCCTAGGATGCGCGGAACTACCTTGGGCTTTCGCAATTTCAAATATGTGGATGCAAGTGATGGAGCGAGCTCCCTATTCACCTTGACCGGGCAGAGAACAGTTACCATGTTATATCTGGATATATCCTGTCATGGTAGTGTTTTGCAGGCGTCCTCAATGGTAGACGGAAGGTGGGAATCTAAGGTCTACGCTGGCCGGACACCCCCGTGCTCTGCTTCATTTCATTGTTTATTATCCATTTGGGTATTGTCACTTCTCCCGTCCTAAGACACAAACTGTCAATTTTACGATAACTTATCAATCAATTTTACCACTCCGCCAAAGAGAGATACCAGGTCACCTAATTAAGTGCATATTGGTATAGGGTTGTATGCCGGTTCAGGAAAATCCCGCTCGTGTAGATTAAGCCCCTTTCATTCCAGCTAACTCCACCAAATCTCGACCAACGCTAGCATGGACTCCATCATACGTGTATGCCACGAAGGGCATCAACCACCATACGCACTCGACGGTTCTCTCAACTACTAGCATCCATCCTGAATCCTGGTGAGCGTTGAACATTCCAAAAATGGAGCCTGGATTCCTACCACCACGCGTAGTGTCTGGCTGGACCATCCACTGGCTTCCCACAGATACGCCAAATGGTGCATCAGCGTAGGTCTTGATGCCGGACTCAGTATTTCTCAACCAGGTCCCGAACTGAATGTGTTTCTGGCCCCATGGGCCTATCCATGGTATGATCGTAATCATGCTGCTTAGCATATATGTCTCAATCGGATCCCAAGTCTTGGAGGTTAGAAACAATTCGACCTCGTATGTGGCGGGGTCGGTCGGGACCTGATTTACGTCTATAACCACCGGATTCAGTTTGATGAAACTCGGCTGGTCGTGTAGAGCTCGGATGATCGCATTTTGGTCAACGGATTCGGGAATCTTGGTGGAAACTCTGCGGCTGTGGGAGGCACGCCAGTTGATCATCATCAGGGCGGGTACGAGGAGGCATGCCAAAAGTTTGTACTGAACCATATTGGAGGACAGAATTTGAAAGGGTTCAGATTTTGAAACAGAGATTTTGGACAGGTATTGAAGGGGACAGATCGGCGGTGAAGTGGGCGCCCTGTTGGGCCCAACCCGGATGGGGAACAAAGTTTATTATATTGTAGATATAATAAATGATCATCGCTACCACTCACCATTCAGAGAGCCTCGCTGGCTCTGACAATTTGGTGGACCGGATTGACTAGTCTAATATAAATATATAGAATATCAATTAAGAAAAGAAATTTTATATCATAGAAACTGACAAAAAAGACAGTAACTAAATTACTTATCAGTATTAAAAGAAAAATAACAATCATGAGAAAATATGATTGAAAATTTTTTTTTAAAAAAGGAAAAAAAAAAAAAAAAAGGGAAAAAGGAACATGAGATCAGCTGTGATACGAGGTAGTGACTAGTGACAATTGGTCTGCAGTTATATGCAGTGTGATTCATATTCAGCTCGCCTCCAGCTTATGTGTTGTTCAATTTCTAAATCGGGGCATTTCTGCCGGTGAACTATTTCAATTCTGGAAGTAATCCACAGGCTATAGCAATCCTCTAGTTTAGATTGTAGAACCGGATCTGCAAACATTGCGCATATCGAAAACTCTGCGCTGTCTTGGGGGGCTCCCGCGATCATATCTGACATCGAATCCTCGGGAGCAACTACAGAATATCATCATCTTACAATGGCTCCAGCGGTATAAAGTCGGTGCCCACGACACCTAATCTATACTTCCCTGCGTGATTGCAATTCGCATCCACCCTTAAGCCCATGCCAGCCGTCCGCTGATACCCATCAGCCGGTTGACTGATCCCCTCCCCAGCGGCCAAAATGCTCCAGATAATTTCCGCTGCGCTATGCACCTTCTTCGGTTTCCGAAACAATCCGCTTGCTGACATCCCATACGCCTCCTGCTTTCCTACCCTAGGCCTTCTGTCAGAGAAATGGTCCCATGATTTCTACTCAACGTCGATGAGGGCCCTTTTCAACGCAGCCGCGGAGGAGGGCATATCCTGGACGCTTATCGGGGGTGTGCCCTTGGTATACCTTCGACACCCCGCCTTGATCCGACAGGTGTTTGTCAAAAATGCGGAATCTATTAGTCGGTGTGGAACCCAGACCAGAGGTCCCTTTGGAACCGGCAAACGTATCATTCGCAGTGCCCTGATTACCGCTGATGGAGACGTCGCCAGACATTGGCACGCTGATATGACCCGAGGTTTCCACAACAGACCCGCTATGGAGAGGTTTCATTGGAAGCTGATCTCGATTGCGACGAACCACGTCCAAAAACTCCGAGACATCGGGATGGGTGATAACCTCCAAAGTCTCCTACAGGATTATGCCATGGACGCGGTATGGTGTCTGGGGCTCGGGTTAGAGAATGCCTCCCAATGTACAAGGGAATGGCAGGAGCCATTTGCCCAGTATGTGCAGATGGCGGCGAGTATGTCGTATCCACTCCATCACACCATGATGAATCTTATGTGCGGTCGGGATTTTGAAGAACCAGATTACTACGAGAATGACCTCCATGAAAGGATTGAGAATTGTGTCCTCCAGCTTCTAGAGGCCAACTCGGACCTCCTCAACCCGGAGGCCGTGGAAACACTCGAGCAAATGAACTTCCTCCAGAGGATATCCCACGAGACAGGCGGGAGCGCAGCACAACCCATCACCCCGGATGTTCTCGCCCACGCGAGGCAAATCTTCTCCCACGGGTTTCCCGCCCCGACGCTACTCCTCCTCTGGGCGCTGAGGGAGTTAACCCTATACCCCGAGGTGAAGCAGAAGCTCCGCACGGAGCTCCAAGAAAGTGACTGGCACCATCGCCAGGAGCTGCAACTTCTTTCGAAACTTCCATACCTCAATGCGGTGGTGAACGAGCTACTTCGCCTACACCCCCCGATCCCGACTACCGCCCGAGCTATTGATCGCCCCCTCAATATGCAAACTCAATCCGGTGCTAGCCTTGTCATTCCCGTGCAGGCTCGTGTGGCTGTCTCCCTTGCGATGCTACATCAAGACCCTTATGTCTGGGGCGAGGATGCCTCACAATTTCGACCAGAGCGATGGGACGGACTCCTCCCGAATACGATAGAGGGCGAGTGCAAGTACTTGCCTTTTCTCACGGGGCACAGGCGGTGCCCGTGTACTAGATTCGTCTTACAGCAGGTCAAAGTATTCCTAGCGGTGTTATTGACGGAGGTGGAGTTAGAAGTGACGAATGCGTCCACTGTAGAAAAGAAACTAGGGCCGGTATCAGAGCCAACGGAACCTTTGACCTTTACCATCAGCCCTATTACAACGTGAAAATCCCAAAAGTTTATTTAAAGATTTCTTAGATCAGAATATTAATATTTGGGCCGAAATATTGCGTTGTGAAATTAGTCATGATCATTGCGCAGCCTTATCGGACCGAGTCTTCATTGGGCGTCAGGCATTGAGTTCTAGCGTAATTTCCTTCCAAACTTCGCTACGGTAATTTCTACTAGATGTCGATTGCCCACTACATATTTACGGCGCAAAGCCTCCAACACCGCACAGGGTCCGCCAGAGGGTAAGTATATGACACGGAGTTAGTCCTGCCGCCCTGACTCGAATAAGAATGTATACGTGGCAGTAAAGGCTTGTTTCGTGACTGTCCCGTGGGTTGAATAGCTGGTCAATATTTATTAGGGCACGCCCTTTCATTTAGTTTATTTGGCGCGTTCAATCCTATGTCATCACTTGGTGCCATGTTAGGTCATAGTCGCCGTTCATTTATAGCTGGAAGTGGAAGTGAGTCGGGTTTATCTCCGATGATTCTTTGAAGTCGGTGTAGCGGCTGCCCTCTGGTTAGCGCAGGGGTTTGTCTCCATTCTTCTTCGAAAGGCTTCGTCGCTGACTCAACAGCTATGTCCACGTCGCTCGACTGAGCGGCACTAAATGTTCCAATATTCTCACCGACGAAAGCATCCAAAATATGGATGATGGCATGTTCTCTGCTAGGGATGAACTGGTTATGGATAAACAAACTAGTTGGAATTGAGTGGGGATTAATTTATAACCTGGGGACTCAGATTCTTACACGAACCTTGCGTCATGGCCCTATCACGACCGCAAAGCTATACAGATGACATGTCTTGTGGTAGTATGCACACTGATTTTGAAATGATATCCCACCCTTTTTTAGGAATTGGTGAGAAATTGTCTGTGATGTCGATAGAAGAGACACTGAGCTCCTTCGGAACTTATTAAGGGGGTACCGAGACAGTATTGTATTTGCTTTAATAACTAAGCCTTTCTAAGATACGCAGCAATTATATGTGGATAACTGCATATAGGAGATTATCTACGGCGACTTGAAATAACATCTCGAATCTGCCGGTATACCTCCCCTCTCAACTAACGCACCCCCTCTGCCTAGACAGCTAACTCCTAACCACCACTACCCTTCTACGGGATGCGAACGACTAAAGAAGATAACTACCGATGCTAGCACATAAACAATAGCCTAATCAACACTAGTTGTGCCCACTATAGTAGAGAAATGTTTGAACACTAACGTCCACTCCCCTACTTAACCGCTATCCGCCATAATCGACTTAGAGCCATAACTACCTCCACTAACATACTCTCTCTAGCCTCCTTAACTGATACTATCCATCACTTCCTCGCCCCTAAACGAACAAATAAACTATGCTTCTATCCTCTAGCGATCTATTATATCTACACCGCAATCAATTTCTCTAATGTAAGAACCTATACTTCCCGCCGAACCTATACTCACAATTGAAGATCTTCACCGCCGTTTTCACAATAAACCGCCACTATTCTAGCTCGAGACTAAGACAAGCTAACGATAGACTAAACAAACTCGTAATAAGTCCGCATCTACAACATAGTCGCTACCTAGATCCTTAGTTTTAGCCTTACCCACGTTTTCGCGGTTTCTAGCAGAAATACAGCCAAAATCGGACAGTTACTACCCGTCTTATTCGTATATCTATCACAGCCGCGCTATAAAGGCAGCCGAACGTCATAAACGGCAACGAGGGCCGCGACAGGTCTTAACGAGGCTCTAAGTTCGTTTTTAGGAAGTGGATCACTCTATATATACGCACACGAATATGTATATTTGTTATGCCCTGCATATCGCTTCAGCAGTGAGAACCCTGGGTTGGGGTAAGTGTGATAATCCTATTCACTCTATGGGAAAAGATCCAGCTACTTATAGTTGCAGCAACTGATCTCCCTTCTGCCTAGCGGAGTGGCTGCCTGTTAGGCTGCCACTCCTACAGACCTATATACATCACGTAAACTGGGATCCAACTTCGGCGAGGGGTCGGGGTGAATGAAATCATCCATCCATTCATCCTGTATAAAGCCCAAACTGACAAAATAATGAAAATAGATGTACGGAATCATGGCACACCACAAATCTCAGGATGATCCGGTGAGGTCAAACAAAGAGACTGGGCGATTACCCCAAACGGCTGGAAAGGCCCAGCAGCAATGGCCGTCTTACCACTCCCAGCGCATTGATTCGCAGCCGTAATGGCAAAGTTACGCATCACCTGTCCCGAAATGACTGACCAACCGGGGAACGAAGTCCCGAAGAGCTCGGACTTATCCGAAAGCACGAATGCGCAGCCATTAAACTGGTAGACCAGACACCAATTGTTGGTAATGACGCCTTCTTTGTTCTTGGTCGTCCCACTGCGGATGCAACTAGACGATGGATCGTTGGTGGTGATTGTTATTCCCTCTGTGAGGGGTTGACCTTGGACGATGCCGCTGATTTTGGATTAGGGCTAGGGGATTTCTTGCCAAGCAAAGTGGGCGATACTACTTACCTGTTGTAGGAGAACATGCAGTCGGTCATTTTGCTGACACCGGCCGTGCTATCAGATCCACAGGTGATCTCGCCATTGATATTCTGTGGGAAGACTGGTGAGACGGACGATGAACCGGATCCCGAGCCCGAACCCGAGCCTGAGCTTGAGCCTGCTGGGTCGGGGATGGGGTTTCCACCACAGGCTTTACTGGCCTAGATTCATTAGCACCAATGTTAGCCGAGGTGGAGTATCAGGAGCGGGGGAAATACGAACCCGAATCTCGATGTGAAGGTTGATGGAGGAGGTGCCTGCCGGCACACTTGCGGTCATGTCGATACTCGCTGCGTGCGTCAAATACATTAGCAAATCCTTTCTCCATATTTGTAGAGTCCAAATTATACTCACTTGGCAAGGGATTTGTCGGGATGTCAAAATTAACAAAGGAACCCGAACTAGTTGGGTTAGAGCTCGGAGGTGACATCAAAACGCTCCATCCTGTCGCTGACACAGAGTAGGCCTGCATGGTTGCCCCGTCCAAGTTATACCCATAGCTACCGAATCCGAGCAGATTATAAAGATCAATGTTAACGGACGTCTTCCCCGAAGGGATGGCGATGGTCCAGGTGTTCGAAAAGCTCTGAATGGTACCGGCCCACTGGCACGTTCCTCCGGTTTCACCGGTTTCCTGGCCCCAACTTGGTACATCGCCGGAGCTTGGCCAGTCAGTTAGAGATGTCGCGAATGGGATACCACAGTCGCTTTCGTTTTCTTCTTCATCTCCTGCGTCGTCGTCTCCAACTGGCGGAGGGATAACGCCGACTGGCGGGGGAGCTCCGACGGGAAGTGGAGGGCCTGGAACAACGACGATTGGGGGTCTATATAATTGTTAGAAATGGTGAGGATTCATACTTGTAGGAAATGGTTTCATACAAGATCGGCGGCCAGTCAGCGTCAGAACAGAACTGCATGCAGTTGGGGATCACAGCAGGCGGAATCGGCATGGGGATTGGGGGAGGTTGAATCGGCGGTGCCCCTCCCGGCCAATTCCCATTAGTTGGGACTATAAGAGGGACGGTGATACTAGGGCTGGGAAGGATGATAGGCGTCACCGTCTGGCCCGTGGGCACAACAATGCTAATAGGCTGCACCGACAAACCGGGGGTTTCTATCACCGGTGGCGTAACAACCACCTGCGAGCCGGATATTGTCGTTGTATATGGCGGAGGTCGAATTGGTCTGATGGGAGTGGGTGGTGGTTGAATGACGCAGGGAATATTGCACGATACCGTTGGACTTGGAACACTCCAGATCCACGGGGGCAGCGGGATAATCGAGGAGGGAGTGTCCAGCGATCCGGTAGTGTCCAGTCCAGTCCAGCCCACAATGGTGCCTAGGAACCCGTCCATATTCTCCAGGGCTAAGACATCAGCGCTGCTGCTGCCTTGGATCATCGAATACACCCCCTTCGTGTATAGATTAACAATGAAGATGTTGTCACTGTTGACGACACGGGAGATACGCTCCTGGCAGGCCTCGAGGCTTAGGCATGCCTGCGAGTACCATTGGAACCAGCTGTAGAAGCCAGCCCCATAGATCATGACATTAGACGAGCCAATGATCTCTAGACCCCAGGCATAGGCACAGGTTGCAGAGTCCGGGCTGCAATAGGTGAAGGTGGGATCGTCAGGCAAAGCATAGGCACCAGTGAACGGAGCGGGCGCCTTGGGGTTTGGCTGGTAGTACGGAGTCTCCGTCTGCAGCGTTGCGGCGAAGATGTTCTGCGCGTGATAGAAACGATATTGATAAAGCGTGCAATGCTCCGACCCAGTACCCCAGAGCCACAACGGACCCTGAGATTCGATCAGGAGACACCGCGCAGTGTACACGGAGACTTGATCCTGCGACGGGATGTCGAGGTCGTGATCTGCGGTCCAGACCCAGACATTTTCCAAATATAGGGATGCGGAGGAGGTGATGTGGAACAATGTGGTGGCAGCGATACAGTTGTTGTCTGCCTCGACCTGGGTCCATGGACAATCTGCATACTGCAAATCACTGCCCTCGGCGCCTCCAACGCGGAAGTGGGCATCCCACATGCCAGCAGAACCCTGAGAAGCCTGTGCTAGATTCCACTCCATCAGAATGGCACCCGCCGTAGCTCCTTGTACTGTTTTGTTTGTTAACATTTAGGTAAAGGACACAGCTTGAACCCATCTTACCAGTGAAGAGCATGTCGGATATTTCCACATCTCCCGTTTGGCCAGCCGTTCCTACTCGGATCATCACTCTTGGATTCGATATATCGGAAAACTTGTCTCCAAATCCCATAATCTCACTCCACACTTCGCCGACAATCTTTGTCTCTGGGGGGATCGAAATGGTGTCTGAAACCATGTACGTGCCGTGTGGGAAGTAGACAATTGAGCCCCTAGCAGATGCAAGGACACTGTTGATCACAGCAGTGTCGTCAGTCCGGCCATTGCCAGCGGCACCGGCCGCTCTGATATCGACAAAGCCGCCGATAGCCACAGTTTGATACTGGGGTTTAGACCTAGCAAACCAGCCACTGGATGACCGCAGCGACGTTGATGCCACACCCTTCGCGGAAGGGGAGAATGCACCGTTTAGAAATGTGTCACTCAACGTTTGTCCGTTTTGGATGAAGTTGTTCCCATATCCGTAGTTGTCAATGAGGACATCTCCACCCTGAAGAACCGTAGGACCGCCTGAAAAGCCAACGGCAATTGGAGCGTTGTTCATTTGCACATTTTCCATCATAATGTTTGTTTTCCCTGCTGTCAAGACAGCAATTGGCCTACTCGGAGTTAGATTTTAATTGTTAAACAGGAGCTTGGGACACATACACATTGGTAAAAACAGAGTCAAGGACCGCAATCGCGGCTACACCTTGGTTGTGCTCTGCACTCGCGCTGCTAAGCGCCGTGACGTTGATTCCAATCTACCATTTATGTTAGTGGATGTGATTATTAGTAGATATACACGCTCTGAAATCGTACCTGGCAGAGAAGAATATCCAGACCATGCCACGTCCAGCCCCAATCCCAAATCATCTCAATCGCCTGGATGCAGTTTCGGAATTTGAGATTGCGCGAGGTGAACTGCTGGCTTCCACACCACATGCCAATGGCACCTCCTGTGAAGGTCAGGTCTCCGAGGTAGCCACCCGATCCATTCTCCATGAAGATTCCAATGTGAGTAGTTCCATCCGCCTGGCTCATGACAAACTGAATATTTTCAATGCTCGTAGCTTGGCCCACTTGCCAGTGAATACCCGTGGGGGCTATGAAGAGGTCAACAACCATCGCATGAAACGAAGATCCGAGAACATACCAAATCCGTCGGGAGTAACCGTGGCACAGCCTGAAATATCAATGATGAAGTTGCGCACTTGGCGATAAAAGTTGCTCTGAGGTACATACCACTCAGCACCGGATGCACCAGGAATATAGGTGTTGGCCGAGATGACCCCGATACCAGCAAAGCTGGGTGCCGCCTTCAGAGTGGGCAGCGCGTTAGGATTTCCCACAAACTGTGTATAATAATACTGAATCAACGGCGCCGAAACAAGGTATGTACCCGATGGAAAGTAGACAACCGCCGGCGTGGTGGTTGAAGAACCACATGTCTCTCCGCATCGATTGCCATCTGTGATGGCGCGGTTGATCGCCTCGGTATCATCGGCCACACCATCTCCTACCGCTCCGTAGTTCTTCACGTTGCGGAAGACTTGGTAGCTCGAATCCCCAAAGGCCGAGATACCATGGCTTGCAGACTCGTACCAGTATCCTCCATCTCGACGGGTATGGAGGGTAGATTTGTTACCCTCATTTGGGGTGTGGATAGAAGCAGATACGGCCCATTTCTGAATCACAGTCCTATCGTAGGGAATGGACTGATCAAGTGGCCATGCAGAGGCAATGACTTGGAAAAGAGACGGAAGAAGGCCGAATAAGAGAATCCTCATGGTGACAGCGGAGGGTTGACCGCAAATGTGCTTTTAGCAAGAGCCCATAATATAATCGAGGTATGTGTGAATGCGAAATAACGAGAGACAGGGCAAAGTATCAAACACTGGGTTATCACAGAAAGAAGGCGAGTTGCATCTGCGGAGCTTTCAAATGAGACCAGCGTCCTAATCGGGTGAACTATTGAATGCCTCGGAGATTACAGTAGAGAAATGGCATCCGGTTACCCTGTGGAGCTCCCCTGCCTCCACCACGCTACTGCAGGTTTACTGCAGAGAGACTCGTGGTTGACTGCATTAAGGTAGTAGATGCCTCACCATTAGGGCACGATTCCACTTAGGTACTAGTTACCATCCATCTGCCCCTGCCCCTCCTACCTCAAATCTCCGACAGCCCTTATCAACGGCAAAAGTAGCCGAGCCTCAGTCTTTGGAATCCTGCGATTTTATTGGAGCAAATGGGTCTGTTCTGCTATGCTGCTAGATCTTGTAGAATGTTTGATAATGTCGTTTCCCCCAAACCCTTCCGTATACTCGGGCCAACATGTTTGTCAATATGAGTCCCTCGAAGTATAATCTTCTTGTCTTGAGCCTCGTTTTTGGGACAGTGGCTCTGGACCGGGTGACTTCAACTCCAGTTGGTGGAGTTGCTGAATATACAGGCCAGCCCGTTGATGTCTACATTCCATTACCAACTCTCATCTACAACTGCGACAATCTCCCGTCAATCTGCAAAAATGTGGAGGAATACCTGACGGACAATAGCATTCCGATGGGTACGGGTTTGGACTTCCATTATGACTCTGAAAAGAAGAGCACAGAAAAACGGCGTAGACAGTCATGTCCCGGCCAAGGAGCCTGGACAAGTGTTCTCAATTCCGCCTGTGGTAGTGACCCTGCGCAACCCCTCGTGATGCCTGGCAGTCTACCTGCTCGTGTCGGGCCCCTTGCCACCTGGCAAAACCCCGAGTTTGAGATGGAGATTCCTAACTTGCTGGGTACTGGTCCCAGTGGGATGAGGTATACTTGTGATGAATTTCCAGCCGCTTCGTAAGTTCATGATTCAATCCTTGGCCCTCATTTCTAATATGCTTCTTGTAGTTGGATTGAAGGGGGAGTGAACGGCCTCCTTCCATACACCAGTGTATACTGTGCACCCAAAGCCGTGTCTTGTGAATCAAAAACCTGGGCAGATGTGCAGGCGAAATATGGTCCTGGGGTTTATCCCAATACTCAGAGCGAGCAGGACTGGCAAGCCCGAGCACACGCATTACTCGGGGTATGTGATCTTCCTATCTTTCTCCATATACTTGGCTAATGGAACTCCCGTCAGAATTATGCCAAAGCACGGAGCCCATGGCAAGACCCGGTGATGAAGTTCCACTTTACTACCACCGCATTGGGAGCGGCGAGCGCAGCGACAGCAGCCCAGGTAGTGATGCCCGCCTATGCGAACAATGCAGCGACTACCGCGGTCGCCAACGCGAAACGAGAATCCATCAAGGAAATCAACGGCCGCTTTCATTGCACTGGCAAGTTCTGTGCAGACCTGAACGATGCAGGCTTTGCGCTCCAGGCCCCACCGCCCACGACTTCTTTCCAGCTGTTGAAGGATGCTAGCGATGAAACCGAGTCAGAGTCGCCGCATGCTACGTTCCACATCCTAACATCCTAGCTTTTTGAAACCTTGGGGAGGGGTAGTATCGCACTAGATTGACTCAATGTATCTTGTTTAATTATCATAATAATCTCCCTTAATGACCAAGGACTACTTCTATCAGCTAATCAATAGTCAGAAAAAGAAAAAAAAAGCTGTACATAGCAAATCTGGCACAATTTCTATTTTGGGGCACTCTCCGCACAACGACTACTTTTGGCTTACTTGACTAGGATCTAGATAGGTAGCGAGCCCGTTAGAGGGCTATTTATTGTGGACATGATCAAAGCCGGGTGGGGAATCGCTGTTCTCGGTCTAGTCTTAGCACACCTTCAAGCACTAGATAATTCGGGTTAAGATTCACGGAGTTCTCTGTGTGATGGGCTAGATAACAGTTCGGGTGTGATTTGGGGGAATACAGTAGCATGCCAGACATACTGAACGGGGTTCTACGCCAAGGTCAACTCAATATACAGCATATAGCGATTTGGCACTCGGCTGACTGATATTCGTCGGGTATCGTTGCCATCTTGTTCCCGGGGCAGGTGGATAAATGAAGTAGCGTGCTGCAGGGCCTAAATTAGTGCCGAAGACTGGATAGGCTGAAGGTGCCAAAAGACCCGGAGATTAAGCTGCCCAATCCCCAGCTCGTCCCGCTAGTGCCCGCTAGTGGAGGGACTATTTAATGGTCAAACCGCTGAACCCCAACCACTTCTTGGCGACCAATTGTTTTTTTTTTCTTTCACCCCTTGACATCGTCTAATCTCACCAAATACAACGTCCTGCACTCATTCACTATCCAATACACGGAGCGATGGACCATTCCGACGCTCTCGCCCGTGTTCTAGGCACCCCGGAACTACTGTCTTCGATCCTAGGCCATCTATCACAGGGGGAATTACTCCAGCTGCAGCGTGTGTCTCAGTCGTGGCGTTCCCTTATCAAAAATGCGCCTAATCTATGTGCCTCCACTTTCACCGGTCAAGGGCCCTTCCAGGATACCCTGACGAAGATTCCGCAACTGAATACATTTGTTATCAGCCGACTGCGCTGGTGCCCTAGCCTGGAAACGACCCTGGTCAATACAACCCAATTCCATTCTGTTGAAACGGACCCAACTCTGCAGGCGATGGCTTATGAACATGCCTCGTGGAGAGACCAGTATCTGACTTGGCCACCTGTGTCCAAATTGTCGATTGTCCACGGGACCATTTCCCAGGAGGAGCCTAGTCTAGCGGACCTGGTGGTGATCTCTCGCCGGAGGGGCCACAAACCTCCCGGGTATGAGGAGGAGGAAGAGGAGGAGGACTCCGACTCTGATAGCAAAACCCCACCCTTTGTCTTATGCATAGAGGACTTTCCCCACAATGCAGGTCGGGAATGCCGAGGAATCAGTGTCCTAGACATGATCTATGGCCTTCGACTGCATTATCTAGAGTTTCAATATAGCTTGGAGTTTCATCTTCGTCCGGCATTTGGAACATCCAGAGGAGGTGAAATTCTTGCGCGCATTAAGAAATACCCTCGGGAGCTGATGGTTGATGTTACAGTCATCAACTTCTGACCATAGTTATCAGTGTCACAAATCTGACAGTTACCCACACTGGAGTATCCCAAAATCATGTGTTTCATTGTGTACCAAAGTCTCGCATTCATAGATCTATCTATTCCCTTGTATCTAGTCTTGTAGTACAGTCGAATGAAACTCCTTCAGGCTGGTATATACACCATTGCGATAGTTGTGCTTGTTGACACCTACTTGGCCGAACAGGGCTTCGTATGGCTAAGTGATGTTAGACTTGTACTTAAAGAACCGTGGCAAAAGACCGACCCGCTCGAGTGCGACTGTCAAGTCCTCCTTCTTCCCAACTCTGACCAGATGCGCTTTATTACTGACTTTGGGGGGAGTTGACACCGGAGCCTGGCGACCAGGTTGTGAATGCGGACCCTACCCAGGGTTAGTTTCTTCCTCGATGTGCATAATTAGATCACCTACTCCCGTTGAAAATCGACCCTGAAAACCGCTTCCCAGGGTTTTACCCTGAATTAGCGGAGCTTGCTGGCCTGTATGCTGCAGCGTTCGAGCAGACTCGGCTGGAGCGAGGGCGAGGAATATCAATGCCAGAACAGAAACAGCTCGAACCATTTTGATGGAAGTTCTGTTCCAGTTGGGAATAAATACAAAGGCATTTACAGATATGAAATTGGGTTTGATGGTTGTATAGCCCCTGAGTACACAATGTAAGTTAGGCCAGGGATTGATCACATGTGACCATCTAGCGCTCAAGCTAGAGTGCCTAAAGATTGCCGATAATATCACAACTCTAGCTAGTATATTGATCTCAGCCGCGGACATGTAGTCCCACGAGGCTGACTAGGGTTACATCTGCTCGTGGTGGAGCATCCCGCATTGGATCATCGAAAAGTTCGCCGCATAACGGCAATTAAGCGGTTACAGCTGGCTGCCCCTGGTCGGTAATCAACACCCAGTTTCACGCAGTCAGATTAATCTGAGACATTCACACTCGGTGATCAGGGTCTGCCGCCGGGCCGTGCCCAAAACGTACCTGAGGACCCTATTTTGTCTTAGCCACGAAATCAGCCAAGGCGAACTATGCCTCTTCGGACTTGCTCCGAGATACAAGAACCAATTGCCGTTTTGAGTGTATCTCAATCAAACATCAACAGAACTCCAAGCGAGCTGAGGACTGGGCGGAACTTATTTCTTACTGCAGAATGGGTCATTGCGGAACTACTCTTATTGCTCTCCACCTTCACTCCATCCAGCTGTCACCGGCCAACCCCGCAATCCTATCGTATTCAAAATATGGGAGTATAAGTTCTCCCTTCTAAGCCTTTCCCACGCTATTAAGACTGTACAAACCCCCATCAATAGGAACCAACACTAATCAAAAATTTTGAATCTCCATCATGCGTGCAACAGTAGCCATAGCTGCTCTTCTCTCGCTAGTTGCTGCGGCACCATCTGCCGAGGACCTCACTAAAAGAGAACCCGATAGCATGTCCGTGTCTTTCATTGAATCCACAGGCCTCGAGAAGCGTGTGGAAGGCGGTGTACGTATTTTCCAATCTTTCAGTTTATACTCAATGAGCATATGTTCAATGACTGAGGATTACTATTAGGTGAAAATCTGCACCGATATCAACTGGGGTGGAAACTGCGGTTTTGCCAAACAGCCATGGGATCTGTGCATTCGGCTGGATTCCCCCTGGTAAGTGGTATCTTTGAGAAATCGGCCGAATCGTGGATTTTATTGACCCACTTATCACTTTAGGTGGCATTCCATCTCTTCAATCGGCCCTGATGAGTATAATGCTATTGTGGCTTACGAGTATGTTTACCCTTTGATAGTCTCCGTATTCTATATTCTTCTTAGCTGATAAATGATGCAGGGACTATAACTGTGGATCTTCTAATACCCTGACCATCTGGAATCCGGGCTATGTATGTCATGTTCTTTTCCTTTCCCTTTCTCTACAAAAACTAACACTACTTAGTCGGATTTGAGAGCCGCAGGGTGGAACGACCGTATCGGCAGCTTTAAAGTGAAGCAAATTCCTGGGCCCAACTGCCTATACGACCTAGGGACCCCGTCACTTCCCAGCATCGATTGTACTGTCTGTTGCAATGGGTGTTCTCGTAGTGGAACCTCTTGCTGCCCGTCGGGCGCCAACTGTTAATGATGGACCAAGTTGGCGTAATTTATATAGGGCAAGATTGTTTAGTCCCATGTCTTGACGGTTACTTTAGAAGCCATAGGTATCCAGGTGGTTTCATTCCTAAAGTCCCAGTTATGAAGTGGTTTCATATACTCCCAGGTCACGTTTTTATGTCTGATTCCCCACTTGCTGCCTGTAGAACATCAAGTTTATACTACTGTAGTCAAAAGCATCTTTCTGCGCTCTACGCCTGGCTCCAAAGTCGTTTAAACAATTCATTAAATGTTATTTCGAGTTAATACTTCTTGGATAATACATGCAGTCCTAGCTAAGCTATTTGTTTGGATCTGAACCTGCCTGGATGGGAGCTCTGAAGCTGCCGTTCTTGCCAGAGTCCGTATATGTAACTGGCCATTGTTATCGTGACGTCCATGTAAATGATGAAACTTGACATGCATGCCTCTGTCATAAAGCATTCTCGAAAAACGAGCAATAGACAAACGCTGTCCAAAGCCCATGGGATCGTGAAGGAAAGGCCCGGTTGAGCCAATCAGTTTGACTGCGGCCGGCGTGTGTAAAGATGAACACTTCCTTTGCCATATCGTGTATGCGTGACTAGATCCGTTTGGTAAAAGGTTCTGGGGAGCGACTAGAGCGATTGTGGGAGATGGCGGTGTCTTTATCGATCTCGGCAATGGCAGCCTCCAAAGCAGACGCAATGGCAGACGTATAAACCAGTCTCGAGTTTCGAAGTAGAGAGGGAAAGTGGATGAGCTTATTCACCCATCGCTCGTGTAGCATAGGCGTTTTCCCTCCACGCCATAGCTGTTACTCTAGACTCGTGTTTGACCGATGAGCCTGGTCAAAGGACCAACCGCTTCGTCGCATTAGCAGGAACGGGAAGCCGGTAGATAGCCCTCTGCTATATGTAAAAATTCGCGTGGAGTGGAGGAGAGAGTATTGAAATGTGGAGTGAGCTAGTTCTTCCGAAGATGAAATTGTATTGACGTTACCCTTGCTTTGGTCGGATTCTTCAATTCATTCCAGACGAAGTGGTCTGGCCCTATCAAAGTAGCCAAAAAACGTCATTTACAGAGCAACAAAATACTCGAAAGCGGATGTTTCCGACCTAAAAAAGTATAACTCCCGCTTATATAACTTTGTAATAAATAGGTGACTCGAAATTGCGGTTGAGATTAGCACCTAACCGGGGCGCTAGACGACAGCCTAGAGATTACAGAATTATTATAGGTTTAGGTCGAGCCAATAGGCCGATAGTTGGTACACCGTGCCGAGCCGGTCGGGATCTTACGCGCTATCGACATTATTAATAAAGATGACCAAAATTCTCATAGAAATAACCGAGATCGAAATCTTATGCGATTAGGGGCTTAAGTCTGTCACTTACAAATAGAAGAAACCAAGATTGAAGTATGAAATATGGATGCAATCATAGAGCATAGGTGCAACCACGAATGCCCCGACATAGTATAGGGCTTAGGTGAACGTTGATTTAGGGCTTAAATAGATCCACGGGAATAGAGCTCCCCTCCGATGCCGTTAACCAAAGCTATTAAGATATAAGAGGCTGTTAGGCGAGTTATGCTCGAAAAGACAGCGTTGTAGAGCGAGACGCTACATAAAACTAAAGCTCCGAACCCTCTAATCACTAGCACTCGGTCTCTCTTTTTTTTAGCTAGGTTATTAAACAAGTGGCACAGACCACCCCGCCCTATGTGACTCCTACGAAAATGGAAGCGTTGTTCCCGCTACTAGTAGCTTCTAAAAGCAAGACTGATACATATATCCCCCATATGTGAAGAATGATTCTAAGGTGGTCTAGCAGAAAGTAGGAAGAAGGGAGCTGCTGTCCCGAATCCAGTATATAGTGACAAAAGGTAGAAGTCCTAAAATAAATGAGATTGGCTAAGAGAGAAACCAAAGCTGTAGATGAAGGGCTCTAAGACATATGGTAGATAAAGTAGAGTAGGATGATACTGCCGCAAAAAATGGAATCTTCTAGACAAGGGGAGGAGGAAGCAATAATAGGTCAATATTAATGGTGGAGAAAAGGATGGCGAAGGAGAGAAGCTCCGACCCTCCAAGGACTATCTAACTAGTGGAAGAAGATATGTTGTAGGTGGGGAAGACGCGATTTTGATGGGGTGCGCAGCATAAGCGGGAGATAACGTTAACTTAACTAACTACATTACTTTATAACTTACATAAGTTTTAGAATGGCTGACAAATTCCCCCGGAAAACCCTATCCCACGGGGGGTGCTGCAGTCTGCCAGACTGCAGGTTAGGGCTTGGCTCTTAACTACGGTACCTCAATATACGGCTACGCCAGACTGCAGGTTCTTTTCCTCGCCAGACTGCAGAGGTCTAGTTAGCTCCGATCGATCTAAGACTTACATTGGCTATAGACGTATACGTGAGGTATCTCCGATTTGCTTCGGAGCTTGCACAGCCTTCTAGTAATTGAGTTATACGCGTTTGAAGTATTTTGGTCTTGTACCTCCTTGTACCTTTTTGGGTGGTTGTAGTACTTAGGGTTCGACGTTTACTCCGCGACTATAGGCTACGTACTGCTCCAATCAGTCTATAAATTAGACACGGTCTATTTAACTATTAGCTCTAAGAATTGTGAAAGTTTGACCACGGTCAGACTAATAATGGTAGTGTGGTCTATGATCAAAAATTGGTGAAAAGTTTTGATGGGGTCACCCGGTCGCAGTACTAAAGGTTCGACGTTTACTCTACGACCACGAGCTACGTATTGCTCCGATCAATCTATAAATTGGACATAGTCTATTTAACTATCAGATCTAGCAATCGTGAAAGTTTGAGCACGATCAGACTAATAATGGTGGTGTGGCGGATGATCAAAAATAGGTGAAAACCTTGCATGCGTTGCGACCGACGGGATTTATTACCGTAATCGGATACCCACCCTTATCTATGGTGGCCCTTACTAAATAGATTACCCCGTATTCGTATCTTACACCCGCGTAATTTACTATTAGCGGCCACGTGAACGTAAGAGTCTAGGCATTACCTTAGGCACTATAACTAGCAAGTCCCGTATACTACGAATTCGGTAAGGGGCTTATTCAATAGAGAAAAGTTAGCTGATTTCAAATATCCTATTTATAAACTAGTAGGTCTATTAGTAGACGAGTTATTAGCGGTTAAACCTTAGATTTCTAGTAAAAGGTAGTATACTAGTATATTATGGTCTATCTAATATAGTAGTAGACATTATTAGCTAGTGAGCTATACGCTAGACCTAATTAGGATACTAGGAAACCTTATTTCCTAGTAGTAAAAGTTTAGACTAATATTGTAGAGATATATATCGGAGTGTAGAGATATATATAATTGAGAGTGCCACCTAAGGTCTCTCTATAGGACGGTTTTTAACACTTTTTTGACTAATCGGGAGTAGTCTACTCGATCACTTCCTAGTGTTATTACAATTATTATTTTATTATTAGATAGCCCGTACTTTTCTAAGTAATATAATACTAAGCTTACTCCGGGGGGTCTACTATTACCTAAAATAGAGGGGTGTTTATTACCTTTTAACATTATTAGCTAGTACTCTACTATTACTAGGTCTATTAGTTAGCTATTTACTATATATAGAAGGTAGTATATTATCTATATAATACCTTCTTCCTTAGACGGGGGGTGTTATATAGGGAAAGTTATACGCCTTGGTATTTTACCTATATAACATGTTTTTTAGAGTACAATAAGCATTTGTGCCGGCACGGCCGGATTCGGCCACCCTAGATCGGGCTTAGTGTCCGCCTCGTTTGGGTTTAGTCCATCCCACTTCGGTTTGGCATCTACGCTTTTCCTGAAATGGCAGAGGCACCACCATCTCCTGTTCTGGTTTAGCGGACTCGGATCTGGTCTAGTGGCCCCCAAAGCAGTTTGGCGCCTCCGGCTATCCCCAAACGGGGATCTGCCATCTCCGACCGCCTGCCAGCCTCACCTCTTGGACTATATAACTTCCAGTGCGTCGCTCGATCGTCCTCGTCTGTTTGACTGACGGCATCCCTCTCTTTCCCGTCACGCCCAGCGGTGAAATGATACCGTAATTCCGGATCGCACGGCATTCCGTTCCCAGGACATTCCTGATCCAGGTGATTTCTTCGTCGTCGCCTACGCGCCCTGTCTCCACTCGGTTGACTGTACATGTATCCATTCCATCGGTTCTGGTCATCCTTGCTCAGATTGGGCCGCTGCATTGCTGGTCCCAGATTCCAGGGCATGTGCTTGTTTTCGTCGCTGCAACGGCGCAGCCGTCTACGTCCGGCCCGGGAAGGGAACCTTGACTCGCTTCAATCGACCAGGTGTTCGGTCGAGCAAGATTGCAAAGCAATGCTCTCCGTCTCTAGTACTGATCACAGGCACCTGTCACACGCATGCATCTATTGTCATTCGCTGCGCTTACGCCCCGCCCACCCACCATCTTGAGACCATAACGAAGAATGTCTCATTCCCCGATGCTTATCGTGAGGGCTTCGACTTTTAGGTCGCATTGTGGGCCAGCGTTACTTTATGGATGATGAGTTATCATTTGATTGGACATCAATGTCCGCGCCAAGTGATCTTCCGTGGATGATCCTGTCGCAATCGGACTGTTCTGGCAAGACGCAGCTAAGGGGACCGAGGCTTCTGGACCCTCGGAGGCTCCGGAGAGCATCGGTATCGTCATGTACACAATGGTCTCTCACCGGATTGGACGCTGATGCCCACGCCAAGCACCCCTTCGCCCCTTCGGAGACGATCACTTCGCCATAACGCTATTCGGGCGAGGCGCAGCAGGGCAACTCAATGAATCGACCAGAAGACCGTGGAATAATCCTAATATGGAACGTTCCATCCAATGGGAGAAATGCCGCATGTACTGGCGGCCTAACGCGTGGCTCCTCAGCTATTTCCGTTGTGGATGGGTTGGGTGGATCTGCGTATCGGTAGGCCACGGTCTTTTCTCATGACTCTTGTCCATTCGACTTATTCAAACGCTTGGACGCAGGCAGGGGGCGGTAGGCTGATATAAAGGATCGTTGGAAATCCTCAGAACGTCGAAAGATGAACTATCTATCCCTGATTTCCTCTTCTATTCTGATGCATCACTTCTGAATATTTTCGTGGCATGGCACCGATCAATCTGGACGACATCATCCATTATCGCCCGCCTGTGAAAAAAACGCATTCCAAACCGCTCCAGGTACCCGGTCACCATGTTAGTATCCATTCGCAGTCATCCTTGGATGGACCCGCGCCAGCACATTCGCCTCTACACAGCCAACAGTCGCATTCGAACCCTCCATTCTCGGGACATGCACCGCATTTTCAAGGCAGTTTTAATGCATCTGATGAAGTCGAGACGTCATTAGCCCCCATCGAGCTGTTGGACGAAGTGACCCTGAACTGCTCGAATGGGTTCGACATGGATTTCTTTAATGCCTCTTCCGGAAGGGATGCAAGCGTTGCTGTATCAAATGTAAACACGGCGAGTCGGGACTTGCCGGAGAATATTTCCAGCAATGATTCAGGACTAAGCTTATACGACCAGCGTCACGATAGTACGTGCTGGCCATCATTTTGAGACCCTTGATTTCTTCGATTCACTCTGTTCAACCCATTGTGCATATCTCTCTTCCCTTCATGAAAAAAAAGGTCGACAATTGAGGCTGACTTCGCACTTTGAGACTAGACTTCCAGTGTGACGAGCACTATGAGAGCAACCTGACATGTTCTTCTCAAGATATTATCCGAGGGGGAGGTACTAAGCAATCCACTGCTCCATGCCCTGCATCGGTCTGTGATGGCCTCGGCGTCCCGGTGGCAGAGAAAGAAATTATAAGTCAAACAGAAGCATGTAAGGTTGCAGGTCAGTACTCTCTCAGTCAGCTGGGTTGCCCAGTCGTCTCGCTCACGTGGTAAAATGCAGACCAACCCACGATGGAAGGAGACATTTTGCGACATTCAAACCCGACAATGTATACAGCGGACGGCAATACAATAGTCAATGACCGAATTCTCGATCCTGCGAGCCAGGAAAAGCAATCATCTGGAGATGCTGGAATTGAAGCAGATGAACTAAGCTTGGGAACTGCAGCTTGCGCCATCGGGGGAAGCATGGCAGCCGAGAAGTACATCAGGCAGCCTGTTTCCGACAGCCATGTGATTATTGGCCTCGATATAGACGGGACTGCAGCGCATTGCGATGAAGGCGAGCTACAGCGCCGTGATGCGGAGAGCCTGTCAGCATCCCTTAAACTTCGTCAAAAAAGATCATTGGCGCGTTCAATCTCACCCGCATCTCAAGTCAGTGAGAAGCAATCGTCATGCAGCCCGACTGAGGCAGATACAGGGTTCTGTCCAGTGTCGGACCAGCCCCCAGCGTTGGATCACTCTCCTGTGTTGGATCAGTCCCCAGTGTTGGATCAGTCCCCAGTGTTGGATCAGTCCCCAGTGTTGGATCAGTCCCCAGTGTTGGATCAGTCCCCAGTGTCAGATCAGTCCCCAGTGTTGGAGAAGCCGTCGGTCGTCATCTACAATCTTCGTCCCCAAGTGCGAGGAACTAAGGACTCTGTCACAGTAACCCGAATGGGCTCTCCGAACAGAAAGCGATACCGGAATGAATATCTACCTGATGACAGCAGCGATGACCCTGATAACTCCGACGATGCCGACTACGGGCGTGAAAGTAGTGGTGAAAATGCACGCGGAAACAGTGTTCCCTCCCGTCGACTCAAGAGAGCAAGGCGACCTGCGGTGCGGCTTAAGCCTAGACCTCCCCGGCACAACACTACACGCATCGCAGTCAAAGAGGCGGTTCAGACCAAAGTGGTCGCAGATCAGACTTCCCCAACAAGCTTGCACGATATCGAAACGATTCCTATCCGTGGTTTCCTTACACGGCAGATACATTTGTCAAGGGTCATATATTCAGTTACCTTTGAAGAGCAGGCGGAGCATTCCTGCTCTCAGAGATCAGGCAGAGCTACATCACAATATGAAAACAAAATTGGCAGCCAGCATTACAAGCAACCCCCCCAGAAAGGATCCCGCACTGGGAAAGCGACTGGGCCAATCCGAATCCTGTCTAAGGACGACCAGCTTTTGATTGAATTGAAGGAAGAGCAGAGATTGCCGTGGAAGCGAATTGCAGAGTATTTTCCTGGAAGGTCGGTAGGCTCCCTCCAGGTGCGCTATTGCACACGCCTCAAGGACCGCAAGACTGCAAATTCTAATCATTCTGGGCGGAGTTCCAACGCGAGGAGCGATTCTTCATACAGAGGCGCACCTGCCGAGGCAGTTCAAGCAGCGGGTGGCAAGAGCAAAGGCACCGAAAAAGGTGTGTCAAGAGAGCGATACGGTCCACCTCGGCGCAGGCAAACGGTGGACCGCTATTCCCCGGTTTGAGTTGGCAACAATTATTATTCTTTGTCAAATATCAGTCAAGCATATCGCCAAGTTCTAGATCTTACGCTCAGATAGTGTCTTCTTTTCTGAAAAAGTCGTCTTCTTCTCTTTGGCGCTTCCTCCACAGAGTCGATTTCCAATACTCATTATTCTCCTGTGCTCTGTTCCGCATAGTTCGTTTGGCAATAGCCGAACCTCACTAAGTTTCACAGTTCCGAATAACGGCAATGGTCCCTCCGCAGAGTCGCCAAACTGCTCTGGTATTAAAACCCAGCTTAACCTTGCTTTTTTGCTATTGGCGACACTGTTTTCGAATGTAATGTGTGTCTCGTAACTCTTGTCTTTTGATAAGGAGCGATATACTAGAACATGATGTTATTGTGGCTTCCGTTATGACCTTTCACTACCAAAGCATGCGAAATGGGTAGGAGGTTGCACAAAACGACTCGGCCACATGTATACCTATACGGCTCTCCACGATACAGCAAAAGGAAACTAAAAAAAAAAAAAAAACTTTCGGCGCAAGCCCATGATCTGCCTACAATTCAATGCTCATAAAACGTTCACCTTGTTTCCTTGAGGCCTTTGTTTTACTCCCCATTAACGCCGTTCTTTCAGCCAAGAACTCGTCACCAATTACTCTTATCTCGTCATAATCAACCAAATCTTCGCTAATCTTCTGCGAGGTGTGACATTAGCTGTAGAGATAATGAAGATTCTTTTCCCGAGCCACAGTTCTCTTGAAGTCTTGATTGATTCAGGGTCATGATTTCGATGGACTAGCAAGGCCATCGGTGCATCTATCTTTGCCTTATTCATAGGCGTTTAATGCCCCTTCACTTTCAATTTCCGGCATGGTATACACAGCTAAAGACGGCGCGTTGATCGGGCACGATTCTCGAAATAACGATATGGTACACCTCGTACCAGACGGATAATTCAACGTTATTCAGGTAATAGGATACATCCACTTTGCAAATAGAGAACAACTGGCGATACATCTGAGGATCTGTCGAAACGACCCAGGGTCCATCTAATAGTGAAAAGCCCAAGTCCCGGTATTGAAAAAGCTGTTGGCGGACGTGTGTGATTACTTCGCAATACAGTAAAGTTCTTCCGGTATGGGCCAGATTACAATACAAGACAGATGGTGGTATCAGCGGTAACGTGTGACCAAGCATGACAATACAATGTGGGGTGCCGAGAATATTACCCCTCATCTGAGTTGACTTCGAACTGAGCCTACCCTGAGCCCACCCTGAGCCTACCCTGAGCCTACCCTGAGCCCACCCTGAGCCTACCCCGAGCCTACCCTGAGCCCAGCTTGAGCCTACCTTGAACCCCCCACCCGCGAGTAAGGCATCCACAAAATTGAGTTCTGCTGGTTCCGTGCTCAAGGAACACATAGCAAATAAGAATCGCTATTCACTTAGTGTTCAAGTCAATATTCTTAAATTATGGCTTATTTTGGTGTTTGCTAGAACTTGTGGCATTGTTTTCCATATCGAAACTTAGATTTCATTTTGCGTAACTTGAATTGATATGCGGCTAGGCCGCATACTGCATAAATCCTAACAAACTACGAGGAATAGACAAGGTCACGCTTGAGAAAATTTGTTTAGTATTGTAGGTCCCTAAGACTTGCTAAATTCGAGATTATAAATGCAATTCACACTACAAGAGAGCAGAGCTACTCTTGCGAGAACGACCAGATCATCCCTTGGGCGATGCTTGGCCACCAAAAGTGGTTGCTACTGGATTTTAGCAAAATACGATACGTTGTTAGCAAAACTTACATTTCTTAGAAAATTGATCGATCCTGCCGTCTCGGTGGCGGATAAGAAATCCACCGCAGCGGAACCAATTGGCCAGCGCTCTAGATCATTCACGCCAACAACGCCTTCATCTTTGTCATATTTCTGCATGAGCCGCATCGTGATTGACGGAAGCGCGGCAATATATGCAGCTTCAGATTGCTGTGACGTGCAATCTACACAAAATTCTAGAGACGCTGCCATTTGTTAGCCAGACAAAGCAAGAGGGGTTCACCAACAGACCTATTTTGATGGTCCCGTCAATCCCGAACAATATCTCGTCACACGCGAGAGACTGATGCGCAAGGCCAAATAATGCTAAATAGCGGGCACCATCGAGGATCTAAAAAGTCAGGACAGCTCATCAAACAGGCTACGACGGGCAAACCTGGCACATGATGGATCCCAATTCTGCTTCGCTGGGATAAAGTGTGGGAGAAACCACAACATGCGCGAGTGTCAACGGCAAGTCGTCAACCAAAAAGAACGCGAGCTCGTCGTGTATATAGCATTCATGCAAGGAGAGGACGTTCCTATGCTCGAGACGCCCGAATTTGTGGATTAATCTTTGAGCGTCCTGCCTCCGATATGTCCGGATGGCAACCATGCGAGACGGACGGGTACGGCGCGTGGCAATCGTAACTTTCCCAGCAATCTCATATGTAATTACCTCCCGATAGGTATCCCATGGTGACTCTTGTCTTACAATCAAAACGGACGCAATATCTCCAACACCGCACAAGCGTGGTAGGCAAAGGCCCTTACGAGGCCCAGTAACAACCTTCGATTGACTATGGCGGCGTAGTCCGGCAGCTTTCGTGGCGGCAGCCGTTTGAGTCTCGCAGGTGGTGGGTCCCAACATTGAAGTGGGGAGCTGGGATTGGGCTTTGATAGTGTCGAGATCACATACCATGTTCTCTGTGTATGGCCTGGTTGACATGACGTGAGAAGTGTATTACTTCCAGTTTGATAAGCGCAAGCATTCAAAGGGAAGTGTGATCCTATTTATTTATACGCGCAGTGATACGAATTGGTATTATACAGAACCCCAATGTCTTTTTCAATAATTTGAATGTTTTCTTGTTTTCTCCGCTCAAAAATAGGAGATCGCAGCTATGATCGACCGCCATAAGATGAGGCTGCCGAGCCACGGTCCCCACCTGACACTATCACCGGCACATATTGCGTGTTACGACCGATGATCAGCTGTTTAGCCCTCATTAACATGGCGCCTTGAGTCAACTGAGTCATTGTTCCACACGAATCGACACATGGCCTGACTGCTCAGTATATTGGCCTCTCAATTAACTACCGCAGGATTCTGTTGCCCATAGGAATACTAAATGCTAAAGGGATATTATCCTCGAACGACATCTAGGTTTTGTATGACCGAAATATTGAGGGTGTGATGCTGTCTGCTTTCAAGTATCAAGTGTTCAGATATATAAGACAATAGGATACGGCATTTTTCTGTTGCCTCTATCCCTATTGTTTATTATCGAGCGAGTCTTGTAATTGCTCTGGCTTACTGAGAGGACTACATTGTCTACAATAGATTGTTCAACCCATCTTGGTACCTGGAGATCCAATATTCCACGGACTGATGGATCTGAGGCTTAGTAGATTCTCAATCAACAATTCTGGGTTACATGTCCAACGCGTTGCAATGGCTAGTCATGCTACCAAGGATAGCTAAGAAGAACGAGGAGCTTCTCAATCATATAGCCGTTCCTCATCCGCAGCAGCACACCTCCGGCACTTGTCTTCTGGTTGTGTCTGTGCAGAACAAAAGCCAGACACAGCATGTGTTTCCACTTCTTCCCTCACTGTAATATCTTCGTACCTGCTCAGTAGCAATTGTGTGGCGAGGTGCATCGTGGCCCACTCCCTGGATGAAATGGTGTCAGAAACTGAGACGTGATCAGATACCGCTTGTAGGTATTGAATCGTATCGTTTATCATCTTCGTACTGATTGCTGTAGCGCTTATACGTCTCTTTCGTTGCATCTCTTGCGTTGCCAGTTTCCGTGAGAGGGTTGAGGATTCGGCTGCTCTCTTTTTCCCTTCCAGTGGGGATAGGTCTTCAGTTTCAGCCTTCATGTCGCTATGAGGCGATGTAGAGTCTCTTGAGCTAGCAATAGAGGTAGCAACAGAGGTAGCTACAGAGTCAAGCGGGGACCGGTCAACGGACGGTTGGAAAATCTGGCTTGCGTTGCCGCGATCCCCGTGGATGAATTGGCCGACGACCCGACGGAAGTTTTCACCCGATTCATTGCCTCCATGAAACAGGTTTGTTAGCCAACGGATTCCTCGAGAAAGGGGATCTAGAAGGATGATACCAGGTTACCATGTATGTCCGTTTTGACCTTCTGTGTCTGGGGTAATGGGCCTGTTCGATACCCGTGACAATTTGTAATCCATAATTGCTTGGCTCCCCTAGTACGGGTACTGTAATGTCAAGATCTTGTAGGGAAAGAAAAACTTGATAGAATCGACCATAAGGACAATCATGACCTTTTAAATGTTGTGGGCAGAAGCAGTCACGTCAACCTTGGAAAGTATATTCACAGTTATCTTTTCGCGGGTTAGCCTTATCAGCACCGGCTCCTAGGAGCACTGTGGATGTCAATATGTTGCCTCAATCGCGGTACATACACCAACGCGACGATCGGACCAAGGATATCCGTATCCACATGATTTGAAGGATATTCCCAGGAGCAACATGGCTGCCAGATCATAGTTGGTCATGAATAGGAACGTGTGGAAGGGAGTTGCATTTCTGACGCCTCGGAATTTGTTATTGCGTCATCATTTAGCCACACCGAAAGCCACAATAAAAGATATGATCGACCGAGAGTCTGTCTTATGGTTCCAGGAGTTTTGGAGCTTTTAAGTTTATCAATAATAAACCTCTAGTTTCGTGCTGATATGATAAGATCCGTTGAGCATTTTCATTCCAGCACCTTCGGCTATGTACAAGTAATGAATGGTGTCACAAGTTGATATCAACGTTCATGATGGTACACCATTGAACAACAGCAGCATGTGAATCCCCCCCTCCTCCCCATGAAAATATCTATCTGAGACATGTTGGTTTCACTAATTCAATACTGGGACTTGGTTGAATTTGATCAGTCAATAGCAAATCTTAGCTTCCCCGATTACAGCAAATTGAGATATTGTGAAAAGACCGAGACAAGTTATGTCAATACCAGCTACGGAAAGACTTCCTTGAGCGAGCCTTTGACCAGCCTTGAAATAGGGTTCACATCTCTGTTTGCCTATTTAGGAGATGTGGATAGATTATTCACCCCTTTTGCATGACAGTAGACCCTGGAACTACCGGGGTGATTCCAGGGGCTGATTTAATTCCGAGATATTGAATCTTCGGAACAGGTGTTTAACTGCACTTGCCCTCATCGAGGAATTGCCTATATATAGTGGCACTACGGCAGTTGGTACTTAAAAGACACCGGTGTCGCTCATTAGCGGAGTCAATTCTTCAGAAGGCAGCCCTGTGTGAAGAGTACAGAGCACATATAACCTTACAAGCCCGGAAGGTTTGTTCTGCCTTTCTACCTCCTACTCTTTACTTGATTTGGCTATTTCCCTGAGCAAGATCCGTCTCACCCTTTTGCAATCGGTAAACCAGTTCTTTCGGACACAAATGCCTCCGAATACTGCCGGGGCCCTGACTGGGAACCGTTTTGTTATTGTCTTTCTCAGCATTACCTCACTGGCCATTGCCAGTCTCAGTTCTGCCACTGCACACTTTTCGACCGTTCTGCGAGACCGCGCAAAATTCGACCTCGTCACCCCCAGCAACGCTAGTTTGCATATTACATTCGAAAGGCTCATGGAAAACGTCCGCCAGGACATGGTGATTGTGGCCCTCATCTCAGCCCTGTTTTCCATTTTCGGGTTTGTCCTTGTGATTCACCCGAAGTGGCAACAAGAAAACTGCTACCTTCGAAATTACTACGGCTT